>NW_020954610.1:53677415-53793150 GCF_900497805.2 Vombatus ursinus
TGAAAAGAGAAGTTTGATGAAGCAGAAAATCAAAGGACCTGGAGTTTGAATCCCAGTTCTACTAAACATGTGGTCCTGGGCACTCAGGATCACAAATACAGAGGCCAAAAGGGACCTCAAGGACCCTAGTCCAACTCCCTTATTCTACAATTAAGGAAAATGAGGCTCAAGGTAGTAATTGTGTCAGAAGCTGGATTTGAACCCAAGTCTCCTGACTCTGAAGCTAGTGTGGTTTCCACTGTACCATGCTGTCTCTGGCCATCTCTAAATTCTAAGATCCCACAAACCTAGAGGCATATCCAACACTAACACTAGGAGGTAATTCACTAAAATATCAGACTCAGTTTTAGATACAGAAAACTAGGAAACAACCCCCCAAAAAATAAACAGAATCAGAACAACATTAGATAAAACTTAAGGAAAAGTTACTCTGGATCAGGACCAGCAACTTAAGTCATTTATCTTTGCCATACAACCCCATTCGAAATCACTTTCAAAAACCAGTCAGCTCTCTAACAAACTAGCTCCAAAACCACAGCGTATCCAAGGACTGAAAGAGCTTCCTCCTTCCCCCCCACCTTGTTTTATCTACTTTTGATTTTCCCCAAAATTTTATGAAACAGGGTCGAGGGGAGACCCTAGTAGAGCACTTAGGAGACTACTTATGACCAGGCAAACTCTCCAGCAATTAGGCTGGGGATCGACCAGAGTAGTAATGGATAAGAGAAGCCCGACCAGAGACAAAAATAAGCTCATTATCTCAACTGATAAAGTGGGCTCAAAAGGTAGAAAGCATTTAAGATAGAAAAACATAGCAATACATTCCTAATGACACCAACACTTGAAAGATAAAGACGTGTCACCAAAGAAGATTAGGGGAAAACAAGGAACTATTACCAAGATTCAGACACATTAATATCTAACAACCAAAAAAAAAAAAAACCAACCTATCTTGCATGGGACAGAACCTGACTAAACTAATTTCTAAGTTTCTTTTGGGACTAAAGACCAGCTATGTCCTAGATCTTATCTTCACAAACACACAAAAACTTGATATTTTCTAAATGTTATGAAATGAGAACTTAAATATCAATAGCTATTCATAGATACTGAATTTAGGTAGAAGCCAGAAGCCAGCAGTCAGGATTTTCCTGTACCTTTAAAAGGGGATAATGGTAAATGCAGAAGGAATGTTCTTGGAGCAGGAACTCCAAACCCTTTGCATACACAATCACTGTCATCAAATCAGCTGGTTGAATTTGCAACAATCAACAGGCTTACTGGGCCCCTTAATGGGACCCTCATGTTTACCTCCATCTTGACTGTTCACTTTAGAAAATAGTAAATAGTCACTAAGAGTGCTCAAAGTACCCCAAATGTACCTTTTTAGTTTACTGAATGTAATCATACGGCTTAACAGTTCCTAATATTAAAGCAGTGGTTTTTCAAAGTGTTGTCTGGGAGTCCTGGAAGTTCCCAAAACCCTTCAGGGAGTCCTCAAAGTCAAAACTATTTTTCTAACACTAGGATGTTTTAATTTCTAATATGGTATTTAGTTGGATATAATCCACATACACAAAAGCTTTAAGAGTATTATAAAAAGATCCTGAGACCAGAAAGTTTGAAAACCACTATGTTGTATGTTACTTATTTTATTTGGTATCTATACTTCAATACAGGGCAATTAGGTGGCACAGTGAATATAAAGGACCAGGCCTGGAATCAAGAAGACTCATCTTCATGAGTACAAATCTGGTCTCAAACACTTACTAGCTGTGTGACTCTGAGCAACTCACCCTTTTTACCTCAGTTTCCTTATCTGTTAAAATGAACTGGAAAAGGAGAAGGCAAAACATTTCAGTATCTTTGTCAAGAAAACCCCACATGGGATCACAATGAGTCAACATAACTGAAAAATGACTGAACATACTTCAATATTGAAAATAATTTGTTTACATGATTATTTGTCTATTTAATAATGATACAAGCATAGTATGGTGGAAAAAGCATCAAGTTAAGAACCAAAAACCTAGGTTCAAATTCTAACTGTGCTTTGTGACCTTAGACAAATCACTGTCTCTGTAGGTTTGGTTCCTCCTTGATTAATGACCTCTGAAGTTCTTTTCAGCTCTTAATCCACATAAATACTAAACCAGTAATTAGCATCCTACCTACAACCTAAGTTTTTCACTATTTTAAATAATGACCTTGGGGATAAGTGGTACAGCGGAAAAAATGCTGCATCTGAAGTCAGAGGCCTTGAGTTCAAATCCATGTTCTACCACTTACCATCAGTTTGACAATGACAATAAGCCAAGTCACAACCTCTGGGCCTCAAGTCTTCTCAAGTGTAAAATAAGAAAGTTGCACTAGCCCTTGAGGATTGCTTCCATTTCTAAATCTATGATGCTATGACCTTTTCTATTTCAAGAATAAGATTTTTAAAAAGAGGGGAAAAAAAATCACTGCTTTATTAGAAGTTGCCCAAAAAGATTTTTTCAAAAAATTTCATACAATAACTGTTTAAAAAAAAGGATTACAACTGATGGTCACTACAGGCAAATTTCATAAATATCATCTACAATGACATGTTTACATTGATAAAGGCAAAAGATAACCATATTCACAAGCAAAATCCATATCAAAGGAAAATCTCATTCAGACTACACTACTTCAGAACTTATAGTAATAAAAAGTACTGAAAAATGTGATGCTTTTGAACCAAAAAAATAACTTCTTCCTTTGCCAATTTTCCATGTTTTATAGGTATGGAGACCACTCAGATTTTTCTTTAACAACACTCAAATTTAGGGATTATTTCAATTTGCCTCAATTTCTGCATCAATATTTATATAATCAGTGTTTATGTTCTAGAATTTCAGGTGCATTAACATCAAGTGCCATTTTTCACTAATTTCTCATTTTTCTTTTTAATACCAACACCTCAGTTTAGAAGATGTAGTTACGTAATACAACTGCACATCTAAAATATTTTATAATTCAGACCATGCACAAACTTTGGCCTCTTTTTCTAAATCAATGACATTGTGTTTTCATTACCAACTTCTTCAAAGATAAAAGCCATTCTTAACCACTTCATATATATTATTTCAAATTACCACATAGCCAAATGGAAACCAAAGCTTGAGCAATGGTTAGGTTAAACATGGCACTTAGAAATAGATATTCATTAGATTTGTCACTTATCCCAACCACTAGCGGACAAAATAAACCCTTCCTCCCTAAAAAACATTCATATCCACACCAACCTTGTAGAATTAGTGATAGAAAAGGAAACTACCTAAGTAATTCAAAGAGACAATAACAAGTTTTTACCTAAAGAATATTACTGTTACCTATACATTCATGTAATCCTAAACTTTGGAAACAAGAAATCAATGTGGAAAACATACTTGTAACTTCTATCTCTTGTTTTTGCACAGCAACCTACCTAGACATTGTTATGTATGCAAAGAAACCCCATTACTACTCTAAGCTGGTTAGTCTTTTAAATCATCCAGTAGTAGATTTCTGAAACCTTCTTTGGAACATATAAATGTCTAATCACTTGACTTGCAAACCTTTTCAACCAAAACACATCTTCCTTATTTTCTAAATCAGTGTGGTTGAAATGCAAAGCTCAGCAATAGCAATAAATGGATAGGCTTCCATGTCAAAGAAAAGTTCATCATGCAAAATCACCAATATCAAACTATGTTTATAATGAGTGGAAAGGACAGACTGCTTACCAAAACTTTGCTATGAGGTATGAAGTAGACTGAGTAAGTAAATTCAACTTACTGGAGAATATTAGCATAGGCTATTAACTATCCAAAAGCTCATACTTGAGGTGTTTTTAAGGCACTGAACTACCAAATGGCAATACCTAAACTTGCATATAACTAATCAATCAATCATCTGATGTCTTCAGATAAGACCGCTACAAGTGTTGTTCTCATTATGACCACTAGGCAAGAAAAAAAAATGAATTGTTTTCCTTCCTATATTCCTCTTGTAGAGTGCATACCTCACAACATTTAATTAGAACTCTACAAGATTATTTTGAGATGTAAGGCCTTCAGAGTTAGTCATGTAATCAATTACTCTTGAAGTTGTAAACAATCTCTTGCACATGGAGGAGGCAAAAAAAGGTTTCCCGACACCAACTTTGGAAATCCACCGCACTGTCACTGACTACAATCCTTTACCCTGAAGAGAGGTACAAGTCATCTTTACCTTTGTAGAGGTTGGTAACGGCAGTGGCTGCATTTTGGAAGGGAACCCAGAGGGAAAGTCCTTGCTGTTGACACACTCGATCTAAAGAGACATACAGACAGAAAAATAGGATTTTGGAGTCAGTCACTCTGAACGGCCATGTTAGGTTTCGCCATTTTGTTCAGGGGATTTAGAGCCTTACAGACCGTGGGAAAGCCGGTCGCTGACCCCCTTATCCCATGTCCTCAGGCCAGCGCTCCAGGCTGCAAGGCCGCAAC
This sequence comes from Vombatus ursinus, assembly GCF_900497805.2. Classification (NCBI taxonomy): domain Eukaryota; kingdom Metazoa; phylum Chordata; class Mammalia; order Diprotodontia; family Vombatidae; genus Vombatus; species Vombatus ursinus. Next base: position 53,681,909 of record NW_020954610.1, read on the forward strand.
AGAGCCCGAGCTCGACTCTGGGCAGCGGCCCCTCCCTCAGCCCCGGCTCCGGGATCCCCGGGCACAATAGAGCCGGCCCATCCTTCGCCATTTTGTTGATACCGTCGCCGCCGCCTCCCCTTTTCCTGAATTTGGCAGCGGCCTCGGTGGCGGTGTCTGACCCAGGCAAAAGCGGGGGAGGACCCGAGCTTCCGGGCCGACTAGGGATAACCCGGCGCCCACCGTCCTACTCCGCCCCAGCCCACACCCACCCGGACAGCCCTGCCGCCTTTCACACCACACCAAGAAGAGCAAACAACCTGGGGCTGGCAGCCCCTGGGGAGCTCAGGAGGGACCCCCCGAGGGGCTCGCGGACCGGGGCGACCGCACCTCCCCCTGCGGCCAGGGCCCCTCCCCGCCTCCCCCCCCCCCCCCCCGGCCCCCCCTCCCCCCCCCGGGGGGAAGAGGGGGGGGGTCCTCGGGCGGGGGGGCCCGCCGGGCCCGTCCCCGGAAGGCAGGGCGTCCCCGCCCCCGCCCCACCCCTCGCGCCCCCACCTGAAACGGGGCGGAGACCCGACCGACCGACCTCCCTCCCCATCCCCCCACCCCCGGCGGGAGCTCCCCCTCCCCCCACTCCCGGGGAGGCCGGGGTCAGAGGGGAGAGCCGGAGGCGACTCCGCCCCACCTACCGGGCCCCGGGGCCGGTCCCGGAGCCGAGGCGCCACCTTCCGCCATTTTGTGTCTCCTGTCTGCTTTTTTGGGGGGGGGTCGAGAGGGGGAGGTCTTTACGGTCCCGGGGGCGCCCCCTCCCCCGCGCCCCTTACCTTTGTAGAGCTGGGCCACGGCGGTGGCCGAGTTCTGGAAGAGGTGCCACAGCTTCTGCTGCTTGTGCTCGGGCTGTGCGGCGGCCGCCTCCTCCTGCAGCTCCGGGGGCAGCTGCTCCTCCTGCTCGGCCTCGGCCAGGCACTGCCGCTCCCACTTGGTGAACCAATGCTCGGGCCCGTGCTCCTGAATCTCGGATTCGCCTTCCTCCTTCTTATCCTCCATCCTCCTCCTTCCTCTCCGCTTCTTCTTCTTCCTCCTCCTCCTCGTCGTCCTCGTCGTCTGGCGAGCTGGCGGCGGGGCCCAGCGGCCGGCTGTTCTCTCTCCCCTCCACCCCGGGGCCTCCTTCACCTCCCCACCCCCCAGGCCCCGAGCTCACCACACACCCCACCCCTTCAGCCCCAGCCTGGCCCGCCGGAGGGCCGGGCCACTGCCCGCCAACCGCCGCCGCGCTCGGGCCGCCGCCGGGGAGATGAGCACTACAACTGCCGCTGCCTCTCTCCCCACACGGCCCGCCGGGCCCGCTTCTATCGCCCCCCCATGGCGCTGCGGCCGCCTCAGAGCCGCCGCCGCCGCTCTCCGCCGGCTGCCCCACGCCCCTCGCTCACAGTCCCTGCCTGCGCCACGGAGCCCACACTGAGAACTGAGGAACGCGGCGGCGGCGGCGGCGGCGACGGCCGCTTCGCTTCCCCTCGTCTCCTTCCTCCCCCCGCCCCGCGCCCCCCTCTCCCGCCCACATGCTGACAGGAGAAGGTGCCGCCCACTTCTCCCTCCTCCTCTTCTCCAGGTCCCACCCGCTCCGAGGCCCCCATTGGCTGGCCCCGCCTCATTCCGTGCCCCGGCCCACCCGATCCCTAGAGATGATTGGTGCAGAAGAGTGTCCGTCGTGACGTAGACGAGCTTGGCGAGGGGAGGAGGGTGGTGGAGAGGGAATGTCATAAAGGGTGAAGAGCGCAGGAGGGAGTAGGGGGAAGAGGGTGAAGAAGCAGAAGGAGGGGCCAAGAGTGGTTGCATCCGCAAAAAAAAAAAAAAAAAAAAAAAAAGGCGAAAAGTATTGGGTGCGCATGCGTGTTTATATTTTGCCCGAAGCAGGCTGGCGGCGGTCTCTTACCCTTAGCTGTGGGGCTTGAGCCAAGGAGTCACGTGTTTCGGTGCAGGAGCCGCGCCCGGCTGGGACCTCCTTTAGAGGAGGACCGGTTTTATCCCGTATCACTGACTCCCAGGGCGCAAACCGATCTCTACCCATGGGTCCCAGGTTGCATCACGTCCCCTTTTCGTACACCATTGTTTATTCCCTCTACCCAACACTAACACAAGAGCAACACCCTCAGCAGCCCAGTAGATCCCAGCAAAACGAACGTGCATGCGTGAATATCCTTGGGTGCCCACAATCTGATAGTGAATCACTAAATATGTGTATTAATGGAAGCACAGAATCTTTAAGAGTTGGAAAGGAATTTAAGGGTTATGTAATGTGATGTCCCACCCAGGTGTAAGACAACCCCTTCTACTGGCATCCTTGCTTAATCACGCACCCCACGCTGCCTGTCAGCCACAGGGAATTGATCGACAGCTGTAATTGTTTTTAAAAGTTCTTTTTGTTGTGCAAAGGTATGGTTCCCACTAAGTTCCATTCATTGATCCTATTCCTGCTCTTTAGGATCAAGCAAAACTTAATTCAATATTTATTAATTGTTTAATGTCCATGGCATTCAATGGCTAGGTATTGGGAACATGAAGATAAAAAAATGTCACCGTCCGTACCTTCAAGAAGCATAGAATATTACTAAAAATTGAAGAGTCTTGCTTTGCGGATGAAATGTATACAAAGGAATGATCCACACAACAGGTTCTCCCAATATTTGAGAAAGGAGAAAATATTTGAGGGGAAGGGAGGGAGTGGAGAGCAGAAAACGATTCACCAAAGAGGTGATGCCTGAACTGTTCTGAAGAAAAGGGTTTCCACCTGAAAGATCGAGATGAGGGAATGCATTCCAGGCGTGTGGATGGCCTGTGAGAATGCTATGGAGGTGGGAAATGACATGTCAAGAATAGCTTGACTGGAATGTGGAGTGTGTGACAGGGAGTTATGTAAAATAAGGCTGGACAGGTAGCATGAAGCCAGATGTGAAGACCTTAAATGCAAGATTGAAGAATTTGTACCTTATTCTAAAGAAGGGGTTTTTTACCTTTTTCTGTGTCATGAATCCCTTCGGCAGAATCTGGTGAAGCTTATGGAACTCTTCTCAGATTGTTTTAAGTGCATAAAATAAAATATATACGATTAAAAAAGTACTAGTGAAAATAATTACATAATTTTTCCCGTCCAAATTTACAGACCCCCCCCAGGTCCATGGACCCCAAATTAAGAACCCCTGTTACTGAAACAATATAGAACCACTAAAGATTTTTGAGCAGAGAAGTAATAGGGTCCAATCTGTGCATTAGAAAGAATATTTTGGCCCCTGTGTGAAGGACAGATTGGAGAGAGGAGAGATTGGAAGCAAGGAGACCAATTGCAGGTTATTACAATAATCTAAGCAAGAACAGAGGACTTGAACTAGATTCATGTTAGTATGAATGGAGAGAAGGGGAAGGCTATGAGATGATGAGAAGGTAGCATAGGCAGAATTCAGTGACTGATTGATGGGATGTGGATATGAGGTAGGAGAGTAGAAAAAAATAACAATAATTCCAAGGCTTTAGAGTTTAGGCTACTGGGGAATGTTAATAGGTATGCTGAATTTGAGCTGCCATCAGGTGAAGCTATCCAGGAAGCAATTGAAACTGGAAGCAGGGAGGCAGGGAAGCAGGTTAGTACTGGTTACACAGATTTGGTAGAGAAATGATCACTGAATCAATGGAGAAAATGAGAGAAGGAAGGTAGATTTAGGTAGAGCCTTAGGAGACACCCACACTTAGTAGGTTGTATTAGAATGAAAGAAATAGAGATGGAACAGTCAGACAGATAGGAGGAAATAAAAGAACCAGGAGGAAATAAAAGAACCATCACAGAATCCAAGGTATAAGAGAGTATCCAGGAGAAGGGGATGGTCAACAAATGCCTTAGAAAATTTCAAAAAGAGGATACATGGGGAAAAGACATAGGATTTAGCAATCAAGATACTGGCTTTTGAAAGAATAACTTCAGGATAATAGAGACCATCAATGGTCAGAATATAAAGGATTTAGGGGTAATGAGGTGGAGATGGCAAAGGAAGGCTGTTCTTTTTAAGAATTTAATAGTGAATGGAAGGATACTGGTCAATAGCAAGGGAATAGTGGGGTCACAAGATTTTTTAAGGATAAGAGAGGCCTGAATATATTTATAAGCAACCAAGAAGGAGAAAGTAGATGGGAAAATATGACTGATGGAAATTAGGAGTAGATTGAGTAGAGCAAGTCTAATTCTTCCTTAAGATAGCCCCTCTGAAATTTAAGTACAACTATTATGTCCCCCTATAAATCTTCCCTTTACCAGGTAAACAGGTTCTTCCCTCCTTTCCCCCATCACCTGCCCAGAGGAGTACAGGGATTATTTTCAAGGAAGATGCAATTCTTTGACTGTAATAGGAAGATTTTATTGTCTTTTCATGGTTTCTTTTTCCTTCTAATGGTAATTGTTGCAATGGAAATTTCAAATGTTTAGTCTAAGAACTCTAAGATTAAGACCCCCCTCAAGATGGTTGTGAGGATCAAGTGAGATAATATATGTAAAATGCTTTGTAAATCTTAAAAAGCACTATATAAATGTTAGCTCTTATGTACATTTTTAGAAAGCTTCGGTGGAGGCTTAAGGTAAGACCCGATGGGATCTCCACTCACTGAGAAACAATCATAAGTCATTCATCTGGAAAGCTCTGTCTCAAGATGTTAGAAAAAGCTATATGTGCTTAAATGGGGTTAGGGTAGGATGTATCCCCTAGCATTCTCCTGCCCCTGCTCTCCATATTCCCTGTATTCCCCTTTTTTTTAACTAATAAGTAGTGTGGTACATTGGGAAGATCACTAAATAGAGTCAGAAGATCTGAATTAGAAACAGTCCTTCCACTTGCCACCTAAATCACCTCAATAAGTCATTTAACTAATCTGTAATCTAAACTAATTTTCACTTCTGTGGAACTGAGGGGTTTAGACTAGATGAATTCTGAGGTTCCTCACAGCTCTGACTTTCTCTGATTCTTCACAGATCTGCCTTTCAGGTCTAGCTGAAGGCCACCAGGTCCTATTCCAAACCGCTGGCCTAACAATCATAGGCTCTTTATAATATCTCCATTCAAGAGTTCATCATGCTCAACTGTATGTTAAAGAAACATCATATCTTTTAAAACTAAAGGTTATATTAGGGAGATCACAGCAATGGCTGTGGTGTCAGAGGACTTGGATTCAAATCCTACCTCTGATGGGAGTATGATCTTATGTGATCTACCTACCTGTGCAAATCATTTAGCCTCCTAGGCTTCAGTTACCTCATCTGTAAAACAAGATGGTTTGACTAAATGGCCCCTGATACTCCTTCCAGCTCTAAATCTATGATAGAAAGAATGAAAGAAAAGTATATGCAATGTCCAATCTTGGTTTCAGAAGACCGATAATAAAACACACCTCTTTTCTATGGAGGGAATGATGTGTTTATACATATACTGTCAGACCCCAAACCCCAAATGAATTAAGGGGATGTCTACCCCAAGCGTGTGAAGACTTTTCCCAGTGGAATGAGTAAATGGGAAGAGTTTGTTCCAACAACCAAGAAGGTGGCTGAAGCAGGCATTGTGGAGTGCTTAGAGTTTGGTCAGACATCAAAGACACCAAGGTCATCATCCACTGTATCCTGGGCCATTACCAGTCATCCTGACTTTTGTCTTGTCACTAGACAACTCTGGAAGAGAGAGTGAGGCTGACAACTTTGTGCAACTCTGCCTCTCTTAAATCCAATTCACAAGAAGTCAAGACATCACCCTGTGATATCAATGGTCCTCCTTTGAAAGTGAAGGACAAACAAAAAAAAATAGTCAGATACCCTTATAAAGGAGGGTTCTAGACTTGGGTAATTGTTGTTAGGATGTAATAGTAATGTAACAAATGCAAAAAGATAGAAGCTGGATCTGTGATTTTATTGGTATAGGGAACAATTTATGGTCTTAGAGTAGTAAGTAAAACACTGAGAGGTCAAATTACTTGTCCAGGGTCACACAGCCAATATGTAGCAGAGGTGAGATTTAAACCCAGGTCTTCCTAGCTTTGAGGCCAACTCTCTATCCATTATGCCATGCTATCTCTCAACAAACAAACAAACAAAAAAACAATATATAAATGAATAAGGCATTTAAAAGTAATTTTTTTAAAAGATAACTAATCTGAGCATTGGAGGTCAGCACATTAAGTTGTTTCCCAGAATATGTAGGACTTTCTGCGAATAGTGGCCTAAAGACTTACAAAGTCTACTTATGCTACAGTGTTGAGTGTTCACACATCCTCCCACACTGATTCTTCCCATCAGATTGAGTCTACTGTGAGAACGAACCATAATTGAAGTCCCTGTTCCCCACTTCACCTAAATAAAACTCTTTAGGAAATCTCAAATGGCTACAAGCCGTTTTCAACAACCTCAGGATAAAGTTTGCTGCACCAAAGACAATGACATCAACAAAATTTATTCTCTTCTCCATAAATACGACTAAAGTTTTGCTCGTGAAACTCTCTTTTTAAAATTCTCTTCCTTCCAACTTCTTTCTTCTAAAGAAAGTATTCTGTGGTCCCATACCCAATTCTGCCCCAAGTTTTATTGATTCTGCTGTTACAGTATCTCTCATCATACCATTCTCTCCACCCATATGTCCAGCACCCTAGTTTTGACCCTCTTACCAGATTAGTCAGGTCTCACCTTGACTAAATCAGTGTTTCCATAAACATTTATTAAGTATTTACACTGTGCTAAGTGCTAGGGATACAAGGAAAGGTAAAAGACAGTCCCTGCCTTTTATAATGCTACTCTATGAGGTAGGTTGGTACAAGTCTTATTCCCATTTTACAGATGAGGAAACTGTCATGTAGAGGTTTAAGTAACTTGCCCATGATTATAAAGCTAATAAGTGCCTCAGGCAGTATTTGAATTCAAGCTTCCTGACCTCAATTCCATTGCTCTTTCCATAGGGCCTAGCTGCCTCTGCTCCTATGGTAATACTTTTCTAATTAATGTCCCTAGTTGCAGTCTCTCTTGTTAGAAATCCGTTCTATGAAATATGATATTCTGTAAGGCAAAGGAGCTTGGATCACAACCAAGGATCAACTACCCAGTGAAAATGAGCATGATCTTTCAGGGGAGGAGATATTGGATGGATATTCAACGAAATAGGTGACTTCCAAACCTTCCTGATAAAAAGACCAGAGCTCAACAGAAAATTTGATCTTCAAATAAAAGACTCAAGAGAGACATAAAAAGGTAAAAGAGACAGAAAGAAACAACACATGTTATTAATAAGGGCAAACTGTTTACATCGCTACAAGGGAACCCTTGAGAACTGTATTGTTATTACACCATGTTAAAGGGGTATACATAAAGGGAGTGGGTATAAGTTGACTTTGATGTAATGATTAAAAAAAAATCTAATCAAGTGGGTTAAATGGATCCAAGTAAGTGGATTAATCTGATCTAAATAAGAAAATGTACTGAGAGAAAAAAGAAAGGAGGAGACAGACAAGGGCAAATTACATTACAGGAAAAGGCACAAAAGCCTATTACAGCAGAGGGAAAGAAGTGGGGGGGATGAGCATTGTTTGAAACTTACTCTCCTCAGATTTGACTCAAGAAGGGAATAACATGATCAGTTAGGTACTAATATTGACTTAACTCTTCTCAGCAATACAAAGATCTAAGACATCTCCAAAGGCCTCATGATGGAAAATGCTATCCACATCCAAAGAAAGAACTATGGAGTATGAATGCAGATCGAAGCATACTATTTGCTTTTTTTTTTCTTCTGTTGTGTTTTGTTTCCTCCTTCTGGTGGTTCCTCCTATTGGTTCTAATTCTTACTTACAACATCACTAATGTGAAAATATGTTTAATAGCAATGTATATGTATAGCCTATATCAGATTGTGTGCTGTTTTGGGGAGGGAGGTGCGAAGGGAGGGGGAGAAAATTTAAAACTCAAAAGCTTATGAAAATGATTGTTGATAAATCAAAATAAATTAATTAAAACAAAAAAAGAAATCCATTCTATACCCAGCTGCTAAAATAATCTTCCTAAGTCATAGACGAGACTTTATCATTTCCCCTCCTCATAAATCACCAGTGGCTCCCTAGTGCCTTCTGGATAGAATGCAAAATCCTCTACCTGGTACTTGAGGCTTCCCACAATCTGGTTCTACTATACCTTTCCAATTCTTAGTGCCCTTTACCCTCCTCAATTTATCAAATTATAAATCATTGTCAAAAGATCATGTAAGTGCTTTTCTGTGTGAATGCTACTACCATTTTTTTCCCCTTCCTCAGCAGAGTAAGTTTCTTTAAGGCAAAGTCTATTTTTAATTTTGTGAACATAGGTATTTAGTCAATGCTGGTTGAATTGAATTGAATTGAATGAACTAACCTACTAACTATTCTTGGAGTTCAACATTCTATCTATCTCCAATCTCTTTGCTTTTGCACAGGCTATCTATCCCCTATGCCTGGAATGTACTCCTCATTCATCTCCAACTCTCAGAATTCTATCAACAAGTTTTAGTTCAGGTACCACCTCTTCCATGAAGTCTACTCTAATCCTTTATAGTCAGTGCATCTAGTATCTATCCTAGTCCCTAGTACAGTATCTGTCACATAGTAGGTCCTTACTAAATATTTGTTGATTTGTTATATTTAAATATCAATGTGAATGTCATATCACCCAGTTTAATGTGAACACAATGATGGCAAGATTATTTAATTTTTGTTTTTGTATTACTCTATCAACACATTGCCTTGAAAATAAAATATAATTAACATATATTTGTTGCATTGGGTTGAGTTGAATTGAATTTTTTTTTTAACAAACCTGTGTTAAATGACCTCTTATGTAACAGAGAGTCAGGAGACAGGGGGCTGTCCTTGATGTCTAGAAGGTCAGAGTTCAGGTCCTGCATCTGATTCATACTAGCTGCGTTACCATGGCAAATCACTTGTCAGTTCCTCAAAAAGTTTTCTACATTTAACTGTTGATCTAAATCAATGGAAGGAGTGTTCACACTGGGAGCTCCCAATCCTATCGCTAGTCAACAAATCTGGATTCTCCCCCGCCCCCCCCAAAAAAAAATTGTACAAAGCACTGTCCTAGGTGCTGAGGATACAAAGACAAAAGGGAAATAATGCCTACTCTTATGGAGCTTATATTATGGAAGGATACAATTTGTACAGCGATAAGTAAATACAATGTAATTAAACTACACAATGAAAATACTAAATAAGGGCAGAAGAAAGAAAGAGGGTGCTAACTGATGCTGACTAACATGGAGAAGGTGGCACCCAGCTGTGCTTTGAAGAAAGCTAAAGGGGCAGCTAGGTGGCTCAATGGGTAGAGCACCCATCCTGGATTGAGGAGGACCTGAGTTAAAATGTGGCCTCAGACGCATAACACTTACTAGCTGTGTGACCCTGGCCAAGTCACTTAATCCCGTTGCCTAGCCAAAAAAAAAAAAGAAAAGAAAAGAAAAGAAAGCTAAAGATATTACAATGCAGAGGTGAGGAGGACATTCCAAGTACGGGGGCACACCTATGTTGAGATACTGAGGAGAGGTACATTTGTGTAATGTCATGTACCAGGAAGAATTAGCAGTTTAGTTGGGCTATAATGAAAAGCATGCAATGAAAATAAAAAAGCATTATATGAAATAAGAATAAAAAGGTAAATGGGAACCAGATGATGAAAGGCCTTCAATGTCAGACTGAGAGTTTGTATTTTATCCTAGAGGCAATAGGGAACCACTGAAGATTTCTAAATAAAGGGGGTGACCTGATCAGATCTGCATTTCAGGAATTTTAATTTGGTAGCAATTTGGAGGATGGATTAGAGAGTGTGAAAACTAGAAGCAGAAAGACCAATTAGGAGATCATAGCAATAGTTCATGTAAAATATAAATGTGATCTAGGATATTGAGCGAAGAGAAAGGACTGACGTGAGGGATGTTGTGGAGGTGGGATTAAAGACACATTGCAACTGATTGAAAATAGGGCTTAGGAAAAAAGATAAGTCAATGATAATGCTAAGAGAAACATGATTGAAGGACTGGTACTTTAACTCAACAAAGATTATGTACAAATTAAAATATTCAGCTCTAAACTGAATACAGAAGATTGAGCATTCTTCTTTATGAAGCATTTAATTGAGATTGTCATTATTTAGACAGAAAACAAAGTAATTATAACTTTTTGGCATTCCAGATACATCAACGCCAAGTAATTTTCCTCAGGTTGACCTATAATACATATCTATACTTACTTCTACATCCTCAAAATACTTGAAACACCATTAGGTATTCTATATTTTTAATGGTATGAGAAAACTTTATTGGATAAGGGGGAAAATTGCATTTTTATTACAATATATTTGATTTCACTTGTACTCCTATGAATGTTATTGTATACATTTAAAAACATTATTCAGAAGCTTCTCCAGGCTGCAAAAGGGGTTAAAAAAAGGTAAAGAAACCTATGAGATATCGTTTGAAGTCATTTCTAGTTCTAAATGTCCAATGAGTTCCCATCTTGCCTTTGACAATACTAGTATAATCTTGAGCAAGTCATTTAATCTCCCTCAGTTTCCTTATCTATAAAAATGAAAGGATTGGATGATTCTCGAAGATTGGTAATGAAGCATGCTACCCACCTCTTGACAGAGAGGTGATAGATTAAGGTGTATTTTTTGGACATGGCCAATGTGGGATTTTGTTTTGCTTGACTGTGTGTATTTGTTGCCAGAATCGTTTTTCCCATGGAGGGGAAGAAGCAGAAGAGAGAGAAAATGGACTTTTCTTGATCAAAAAATAATTTTTTTAAAAAATCTGCTGAAGGAAAGCAAGGAAGAAAAGAAGGAATGAAGGGGGGGGAAGAAGGAGAAAGAAAAGGAAGATGAAAGGGAAAAAATGAGTTGAATAAACCAGCTTTTGATGCCCCTTCCAGTTCTAAATTTATGTTTCTATGAACACTTAGTACTTGTGTTACTTTGAGCAGATAGGTCACCAACTTTCTGGACTTTAGATTCTTCATATGAAAAAAGAGGGGGGTGGTGAATGAGCTAAAGGTTCCCTTCTACCCCTAGATCTATGGTCTTGTAGTCCTAAGCCCTATCCGGCCCCATGATAATAAATAAAGGAAGAAAAGTTGGAAAATTACACTTTGAGTCTGGGGATAAGCAGTTTCTGAGTTATCACAATGATAATGTCTCCCCAGTTTTTGTCTTCATCCACTATTCATTCAGCAGCTATTTCCATAAAAGTGGTTTCCTTCTGTTTAAGGAAGTCCTGTCCTTATACCCTCATTTGCTACACCCTCAGTAAATATACACTATAACTTTGACTACAAGTTGCTACTTGCTTTCCAGCAACATATAGGATATAAGTTTGCTGTTTAATCATGACTGCAATCTGGAAGGTGAATCATATGCAAATATACTTTAGTAAGCTTGTCTATAATCTTTCCTGAGCAGTGGAATCTATGGTTTTGTACTCCTAGAGTTCTGATTTGGGTAGGGTAGAGGATCTGAAGTTGGAGAAAATGGGTTGAAATCTGGGATCTTACATTTACTATCTGTGTGCCCTTGGGCAAATCACAGTATTTCTCTGGGTCTCAGCTTCTTCATCTATACAATGAGAGGGTTAGACTAACTGGCCTCTTAGGTCCCTTACAGTGATCCCAAGATCACTACTACCAAGATTCCTGCAGACTAACATATCACTATATCACTAGGAAGTAATTCTGAATTCTTTCTTGCTGTTCCTCATATACTCTACTTCTCCTGTCTTCATGCCTTTCACTGGCTGTCTCCCATACATAGAATGTCCTCCCTTCTTACCTGGTCTCCTGGCTTCCCTGGCTTCCTTCTTGACTCCATTCAAATGTGATTTTTTTTTTTTGCAAAAAGCCTTTTCCAATTACTACTACTACTACTACTACTACTACTACTACTACTACTATTACTACTACTACTACCACCTTTTCCGATTACTACTACTGGTACTAGTATGACTAGTACTACCCTACCACTACTACTACTACCACTACGACTACTACTCTGCCTTTCCTCTGAGATGGTCTTCCATCTACACTATATACAGCATGTACATATATACATTGTACGTACACAGTTATTTGCATGCTTTCTCTTCCATTAAACTCCTTAAGGACAGCAACAATGTTTTTGCCTCTCTTTATAATCCCAGTGCTTAACAGAGTGCCTGGAATCTAGTAAACATTTAATAAATGCTTGCTAACCCACTAACTGAGACTCTCATTTAGGAGAACCTCAAACTTAAAGTAGCACTGTAAGTGTGGAGTAATCTATAAGTCTCTAGGGAAAGATGGGGCTCACCTGAGATGGAAATAAAGTTGTCTGGACTATTTAGGGTTCCTGAAAATCCTTTATATGTTTTGTATTTTCACTGGGGTGGCCCTCTTTACAATGCTTCTGCATGATGACAGATAATGTCACCACGAACACTAAGACACATTATACTAAGTTTTCTAAGGCTCAGAATTCAACTGGTTTGAATGGTTTTTTCATTCTTTTGAGAATTTCAAGTCATAAAAAGAGCCTTCTCTTGCCACAGCATTAAAAACAAGGCAGACCTTTTCTATTTGGAAATGCTGGACATTAAAATAGAATAAACAGGCTAGTATCCCTACCTGAACAAATAGAATTCTCATTTTGTTTCTATGTCCAGCATACTGAAATGACAATGTTAGAATCTAGCTTACTACATTTTTAGGACTCCGTCACTGAGTTGCTCCACAATCTGATTATTATCACAAGAAACCTGTCTGTCAATCTTTTCTTGTCTTTTTAGCAAACACACATTACCAGAAAGAAGTTTGGAGAACTCATATTTCTCAAGTCTATTCAATCATACAAAATATATGGGGTTGACCAGGTAATGTCAAGGATTGTTTGAAAATTAAATTGCCTAAACTATGCAGTACTCCTTGTACTTGGTTATACCATGCTTTGTTTCCTCTCCTGACTAATCTAGTGAGTATCCATAATTTGCTCAGACTGGCTAAGTTTGGACATACATTTGTTTTGCCTACTGTCTACTCATTATTCGAACTTGGTCACGTTACTTTACTTCCAAGGTTTCAAGTTCCTTATTTGTAAAACAAGGAGTTTCAACTAGATGATCGCTAAAGTCCCTTCAAGTTCTAATATTTTATGACTGGGAATCTTTCACTGACATATTATTAAATTATTTACTTCTACCAAAGTTATTAAATTATTTACTTCTACCAAAAAAAGGCTCAGTAATATCTACTACAGTGATAGTGTTAAGGCTAAACCTTGAGACACTGACTGCCAGTTCTATGCTCTAACAAAAAAAAAAAAGATGATTCACTAATGAATATAAACTATTATTCTGTAATTAAATGCATTTCAACCATTTGAGAAATTTGTGTAAACACCATAAAGCCTAGGATAGAGAACTGGATTTAAAGTCTATAAGATATGCATTCAAATCCTGTATCAGACAAATACTAGCTGTGTGACCCTAGGCCAATGACTTAAAATTCTTTGTGTCTCAGTTTTCCTGACCTATAAAATGAGGGGATTGAAGTTAATGGCTCCTAAAATCCACCTATGCTCCTATGATCCAAGTAAAATGCCAAATGTTTAGGACACACAGATTAGAGGGTTTGTTTTCTTTTATTAAAATAGATGTAGCACAGATCCTGGATTAATTCAGCCTGAAAAGTAGGTGCCTATAGTGTTACTTCCTAACACTTAGTAACTTTGTCCCTAAATCAATCAATCAATCAACAAGTGTTTATTAAAAGTCTGCCTTTTGCTAGTCAGCCTCACATTTATAAGTGAGGCAGGTCCTATTCATATATAAGTAAATATAAGATATATACAAAATAAATACACCATGATAGAGGGGACACTAACAGCTGGGGGTTGAGTGGGTCAAAAATGGCCTCTGAATGAAGGCAACACTTATGCTTAGCCTTGAAGGGAGACAGGGATTTCAAGAAGTGGGGACAGCACTCCAGGCATGGAGAACAGCCTGTACAAAAGCTAGAAGGCAGGAAATGCAATGAGAATATAGGAAAACAGCTAGTAGGTCACTTTGGCAGGCATAGAAAGTATGAAGGAGGGTAATGTGTAATTAAGCACTTTTCAGCTAACAGGTACAGAATGATATTTAAAGATTTTCCTTTTTCATTCTAGAATGCAAATGAGAAATACATCCCTTGATCCATGGGTCCCCACCCATTTGAACAGGATCCAACTGGATATCCCAAAGCTTTACCCTAATAGATACCTATAGCTCTCTCTCTCTCCACAGCCAATCCTATCTCTCTGAGCCTTTTCAAGATTCTGAACTGGAAGGGGAGCAGACTGTAAAAATGGCCCCCTTTCTTGATCTGCTAGGGACTTGATTGTCAATAGTACCCCTTTCATCACTGACAGTAGAGCTATGGTTGGGTTTCCCCTCCCGACCCCCCAGCCCCCCCCCACCTCCCCACCCCTCATCCCCGCCAAAGCTCTGGTAAATTGAAAAATATATATATTCCTTCCAAAAGATTGGGCACCCTAACTGTGAACAGCTTAGAAACAATCTTCAAATTGACACTTTGCAAGTCATGTTAACTCCATAGTTAGCACAAACATGACACATCCTCTGTTGTCACCCCACAAAAAGACTTGTATAGATCCACAAAGCACCCATATTACCCAACTTGAATATGTATTAGTTGTCTAATAATATCTGCCACCTCCACTTGATGCTGGAAAATTGGACAAAAAAGCAATTTTGCTCTGTAGTCAGTAACTCCTTAAAAAATGCAGTTCTGAAAACCAAATTACATTTTGAATGCAACAAGAGAACTTGTTGTTTAAAGGAATTCTAACATAAATTGTTTTTATAAAATGAAGAGTGTTTGTAATACAACTAATCACCGCTAATTTTCCTGGCTTTGCAAATATGGATTTGCATATATTAATTTTCCTTAAATTGAGGCACATCTTAACAAGCAATGGTTCTCTGGCCTCATCCCATTATAACAAATGCATTTCCTAACTCCTTTTCTTCAGTTAGTGATCTTATTAGTGCAAGGAACTCCCAGTAAAGAAATGCCTTTTCTACCCATGCAGTTGGCTAACTGTTTTAACATCTTAGAGGTCACTGCCAGTCTGTATCAATAGAAGGACTTTAAGCTCAGGTCTTCCTAACTCCTGAGTGATCTGCTCTGCCACACACTCTCTCTCCTCCATCTCATTTTTTAAGAGAAGAATTCCAGGACAACAAACAAAAGCATCTGGACAGTCCCCTGAAGTTCACTATGTTGGAATTTGAACTATGTTCCTTTTAAAAAACAAAACAAAACAAAACAAAACCACTCATTAAGCAGCTCTCAACTAGGAAGACTGAAATAAATTCAGTCTGGACTGAGTAGGAAGAAACTGAAAAAGAAGGTAAGTGACCAAAGGAGGAGTTGCCATTCTAGATACATGAAGATGTAAGAAAAAAAAAGTTTTTTCAGTATTTCATCAGAGAACTATTTGTACAAGTACAAAATTTCAACTTCAGTAAAGAAGGAAAAGGTAATAGGAAGATATTATTAGGGGAGAGTGACAATAATAGTTCAGATTCATATTGTGCTTTCAAGTTACAAAATACATGCATTTTGTAATTTGAGCCTCACCTCCCAGGATGAAGTAGGTTTTGCTATCACTATCATCCACATCATAGGGTCAGCTAAGTAGCACTATAGAAAACACACTGCGTCTAGAGTCAGAAAGACCTGAAATCAAATCCAGCCTCAGACTGACTGTGTGACCCTGCACAAGTCAGTTAAACACTGTTTTCTTCAATTTCCTCAACTATAAAATGGAAATAATAACAATACCTGCCTCTTAGGGTTGTTGTGAGGATTAAATAAGATATTTGTAAAGCACTTAGAACAATTTGTAAAGACTCAAAGTAGGTACTTAATAAGTACTTGTTTTGTTTCTTCCCATTTTACAGATGAGGAAACTGAGGCTAAGAAAGTGACTTAGTCAAGATCACAGGACTAATAAGTGACAGAACTAGGACTTCAATCCAGGTCTTCTGATGACAAGTTCAGTTCTCTTTCTGCATGAAGGTACCTGTGAAGGACCTATTGAAGTTGACTAAGCATTAAAATATCTATTTTTCCCCCACTGAGGAAGATAATATTTCCCCACATTAGTAGATAGTTTCAAAAATTGCTTTGGAAAAAAAAATTGTATCACCTGGGGGCTAATCTCCTAGTAATGAAACCCCTTTCCCCTAGCTATGCTGGTCTTCAGTTCATAAACCATCACTGGACCTGGCACCCCAAGCCTTTCCAGCTTGGTAAGACCTACCAGAGGATGTGTTCCACTGTCATAGCCTTTGAGAATCCAGAGTCAACTCCAGGCCACGATGATGTAACGATGAGAAGAAACTGTCCTGAATTGTTGGACAGTCTTCCCATCAACCTTTGCCCAAAATGGCTTGTCTTTGCATTCACTGACCCCTAAGAATTCAATGAGCAATTCCATAGTTTTTAGTAGGTAGTAATGTTTGGCATGTGACAAATTCCCTGCATATCTTTGTTCACTTGGCGAATTGAAAATTCACAATGGGACCTTTATTTGATCTCCTTTGAAAGGAAAACAGTGCTCTCTGAGTGCAGAAAAAACACCATTGAGCTTTGGACAGCATACTAGTCATTCATGATTTTGTGAGCTATTCAAGATTAAATGAAGAATTGCTATCCATTTAAGGAGAATGGAGTATATGTGTAGATATAAACACTATAGATGGACATTAATTATGACCCAGCAAGTATAGCTTCATAGGCAACAAAGTAGCTTTGGACCAATAGCAAGGAATTTAGAGTTAAGCGCATCTATTCTTAATCAAATGAGGAAACAGATTTTAATTGATCAAAAGACTGCAGATTTCACCATGGTCGTATATTGAAGAAATTAGTGATGTTTGAGGGAAACGTTCAATTGAAAAAAAGAACAAAAACAAAACAAACAAACAAACAAAACCCAGATATCTATTTCATTAAGTTGACAAAGCAAAATAAGTTTCAGTACCTTAAATGGATTTTGTTTTGGGACAAACAAGGAAGTGATCTGTATTGTCATAATGAAATTATTTTTTGATTGATGACTAAAGCACAGAAACAATCAGGTTTTATTTTGTTTTGTTTTTCAAATAAGTAAGTCATCAGAACAACTTTAACATTTCTTAGTGTGATAGAACATTAAACATGTAAGGAAATTAAAGGATTTTTTAAAATTAGCAATCTTTTTCCAAAGTCTATGAGGCAAAGGATATCATTAAAATGATATCCATAAAGCCTAAGCGAAAAGGGGATCAGTCCAACTGGAGATTGATGTGATTGTCTTCTGAATGCCAGACCTGCTACGCTGCTAATCAAGGATATTCAAGGTATAAAAAAAAAAGTCCTATTTTATGATTATGAAAACAGTGTCTTCAGAGATGACAGACAAAAAAGTCAGAAGCAGGAAACTGAGTAGCAGGTGACATGTTTGTGCCACATGATAAATTAGTGGCCAGGCTAAGAATAGAAATCAGGAATCCTATTCTTAGTATATTGCTCTAACCACTAACCCTTCTTTCTTCCTCATCTAATTGCATATATCATACTTTTGACATTATTCAAAAAGGAAAATTGGAGCCATTTCCTTCATTATGAAATAGGCCTTCCTCCACAGGTGATCTAATCAAACATTAATTAAAATGTTCATCCTAAAGAAGAGCCAATTCACAATACAGATGTTTTCAAACTTTGGCCCGAAGTCACCTTTTTTTTTTTTTGCAGCTTAGAGACAGTACTAAAGATAATGAACCTGACTCAACCATAGCCTGTAAAACTATGATTGGATAAATAAAAATAGAAGCAACTATAGATACAACTCTGGGGGGAAAAAAACAACTGTAGGAATAGTTTTTGAGTTGATGTCCAGTTCTTAGCCCCTTAATAATAATAATGATAATTTAAAACTGTATATTTTAAAAACCTAAAATAAAAATAAACATCTCTCAGTCTCAATTTCCTAATCTGTAAAATGGGGATAAAAATACCACCAATCTCAGAAGGTTATTGTGAGGATTAAAAAAAAAACGTGCAAAGATCTTTGCAAATCTTAAAGCACTATATAAATGTTTGCCAGCATTATTACAGTTATATTAGCATAATGCTTCAGAGTTTACAAAGGTACTTCCCCATATCATTTGATAAAGGTAATGTAGTAGTAGAAAGATCCCTGGGCTTGAAGTCAGAAGACCCAGGTGTGATCCCAGATTCTGTCATTTGCTGTCTATACCTTGGACTCAAGCTCTCAGAATCTCAGTTCCCTCATCTGTAAAATGGGGATAATGGTGTTTAAATAACCTACCTTAAAGAGCTGTTGTGGGGATAATGGTATGTAAATGTGAGTTTTTGCTATTACTCCTCACAACTTGTGAGGTATGCAAAACAGATATTATTATCCCTTTTTGATAGGTGGGGAAATACAGATCAAAGTGTTTTAAATGACCTACCCAAGGTCCAACTAATCAATGTGGTCAGTATGATCAAAAAGGAATAGGAATTCTCCAGCATTTCAAAGAGACTTTGAATTATCAGGCATTCCAGCTTCTAGGCAAGCTACCACATGAACCAATTTACTTAAAGAAAGTTCATACATCCATTGCCCTGTCATTACTATGGTGATGGGGAACTGTACCCTGAGTATTAAGTATTTGAGTATTTGAATCTTTATGCCATGAAAGGGAGTATGAAATGGGGATGGAGCACAAGCATGGGAGCTATATCTAGCAATATTTGCGATCAAGGCAAGCAAACTCAGATAGATATTTTTATTCAATTAAAGAGTTGGGCAAGTTCAGAAACCCTGGGACAGTGTTGAGGTCAATGGATTGAAGAATAAAGGAAGAAGATAGGACTAGAATGCAAAAGAATTCACTAAACTCTATAGTTTCTGAATGAGGGTCAGGACAAGGTGTAAGGTAAAAAAGTAGTTAAAGTATTTGACTCCCATGGTGTAGTTCAGCAAATTCCATCCTCTTGGTGATGAATTGTTCATTGCTTTTTGTCTTTCATTCTCAAAGAGGACCATGACATCGGGAAGGTGATGTCATCACTTGAAAGTGAATTGGATTTAAGTGAGGCAGGGCTGTGCAAAGTCACCAGCCTCACTCTCTCCTCTAGTGCTATCTGGGTCCAGTGGCAAGACACAGATCAGGATGACAGGAGATGGCCCTGTATACAGTGGGAGACCTTGACCTTACTCATGTTGGTCCAGAAAACCCCTCTAGTCTTCTATACCTAGTCCTTTTTTATACATCAGTCTCTGCTTCAGGCAAGCCCCCTTATCCTGCTTGGCACCTTCCACTTTTTATTGAATTTTCTGTCCCTAGAACATTCCATATTAGCGTAGCCTAGATTGAATTTACCTGTAAGGGCCAATCACAAAAGCATGCATCTGAAGTTTCCAGTTCCCATTGTAAGCTTCTGGGGACTCCAAGGAGATGGTGACTCATCTTTTGGGTGTGACAGAGCCAGAAGAACAAATGACTCAGTGTACTTATTAAGAAAAAAGAGACTGCTTCCAGCTTGGACTATGGGGTTCTTAACTCTCCTGTATGCATGTTCTACATTTAGCATTTCTTTTGTGTATAGGAAATAAATATTTATCCCATACCTGATTCATGTTTTACATTTAGTACCTTTATAAAACCCCATTTTGAGATAATTTGTCCTTAAGGCAACAGAGTGAGGGTTTAATGATCCAAAGACTGAATCTATCTTCTCATTAGAGAAGATCCCAGGATCTGACAGGATTGAATCCAGTTGTACTGCAGACCTGGGTTCAGAGCAAAAGAGCCCTCTGCTGGAGAAGGGAGTGGGAGGAATAATCTGACCCTATGTGCCTATAGTATTTTTTCAAAATGTTAGAACAATATGCAGAACTTTTTACTTAAATGATTTTAAATCAGGGGAAGATTGTGATATACATTTTCAATTAATTCAGATTAACAGACTTTAAAATCTCTTAACAAAATTCGAATGGGATAAAGAAAAGGGAAGAGCACTTAATATTTGTTTCTTTCTTCCTCCTATCTTCAATTTTAGAAGGCAGTATGGTGCAGCAGAAAGGATACAGGATTTAAAAACAGAAGACCTGGGTTTGAATCACCTCTGAAGAGTCTGAATTATGGATGGAAAGAAAAATACAGGTTTCCTATTATCTGCTACTGTCTTCATTATCATCAGTGCTTCCTCCATCCTAGAAGCTTTATGTCTATAACATAAGGACTTGGACAAAACTGAAGGCTGGAGAATTCAAATTAAGTGATTTGTTCAAGTTCACACAGGTAGCAAGTAGCAAAGTCAGGATTTGAACCCACATCTTCTGACTGTAAAACAAGTGCTTTTTCCACTGTCACACTGTTCTAACCATTTTGGAAATGAATTGCTCTTTCCTTTCTTTGAGTGTGCTTTATCGTTAATGGAAAACTAGATCATGAATTCCCATCTGAGGTCTAGGGCTTCCATCTCTAGTTGGAGAGGACTTTATGGAATTTCTTCTATGTAACTTTTTTTTCTTTTCATGATACCTACAGCATAGAGTAAGAAATATATTTAATGAAAATCTCTTCAAAAATACGCTGGATTGAATGAGATCTGTTTTCACTGGGCTTTGTCATTCAGTCACGTCTGACTCTTTGTGACCTCATTTGGGGTTTTCTTGGCAAAGATACATTTTACAGATGAGGAAACCAAGGCAAAGAGGGTTAAGTGACTTGCCCAAGGTTGGTCAGCCAGTTGATTGGTTATTGTCCTTTGTTCTCAAAGAGGACCAAAATGACATCACTATGTTGGAGTCAAGGTACAGTATGTCTGACTGTGGCAAATTAAACTAATATAAGCTCAGAAGGCTCTATCATAGGTTGGGCACAAATAGTCCATATGAACATTTGAAGTGGAGATGTCTCTAAATTTTTGCATCTCACATTTCTTCTGAGCTATTGCAATTCTGCATTGCTCGTTGAATATAGCACCTTCTTTGATGCCAGCACGCCATGCTTTACAATCCTTTGCCAGTGTCTCCAGTGTCTCACAGCTAATTCCAAAGTGCCCAGGGTCACACAGCTAGTAAATATCTGAGGCCAGATTCGAACTCAAGTCTTCCTGACTCCAGGCCCAGTGTTCTATCCTCTGCACCCCTAGCTGCCCTTTCACTGGGCTACCTATATTTTATGTAACTTCACCGCTTGAGTACTGAAATGATATTGTAATAGAGGATTATAAATTATTTTGGACACACTACCCAATCAACCTCTATGTTTAAGAACGTAAGCAAGCATACAGTGAACTATAGTTTTGAACTAGAAATTCAAGGTTATTATCATTAATAATAATAATAACTAACATTTATATAGCACTTGAAGGTTTGCAGAGAACTTTATAAATATTATCTCATTTGACCACACCAACTCTAGAAGGCAGGTGTTACTGACGAAAGTGTTGACCACAATAGCAGCAAGAACGACATTCTATAGCACGATACTAGAGCTCTCTTTCCAAGTTTGTTGTTATGTTTTTATTGTGGTGTTTCAACCATGTCCAACTCTTTATGATACCATTTGAGGTTTTCTTGGCAAAGTTATTGAAGTGGTTTGCCATTTTCTTCTCCAGCTCATTTTACAGATGAGGAAACTGAGGCAAACAGGGTTAAGTGATTTGCCCAGGGTGACATAGCTAGTAAGTGTCTGAGGCCAAATTTGAACTCCGGTCTTTCTGCCTCCAGTGCTCTATCCACTACACTACCTAGCTGCCCCCTTCCAAATTTACATTGATCTATTAGTCAAAATTCTTTGGATTTTATTTTTCAGTCAATTCTGAATCAACATAGCTAGGTTATTATCAAGACTTTATCTTTCCATATCGTCCATAATTGTGAAAGACGTTTTCAGATGCCTAACTAAAATGTAGCTGTACCACATATCTGGCATTTCCCCGATATATCAATCTAGTAACTATTGTTAAAAAAGGAAATGAGGTTATTCTGGCATAACCTGCTCATGATGAGCCCACACTGGTTCTTTGTAATCAATGCTTCCCATTCTAAGAACTTACAAGCTTTCCCTTTAACAGCATTCTAAATGCACTGCTCTCTAATCTTGGCAGGGATGGGGAACTAAGGCTGCAGAACATTGTCATATTGCATACATTGTCAAAACTCATTGATGTATAGCTTAATTTTGTTGAAATATTTTGGGCTTTTTCTCTCTTTTTTAAATTCTTTGTTACAAGGAATGGATGAGAAGCCAGTAGAGTGAATGGATAGATTTGCAAATGAAAGTGATATAAAAACAAAAGATATCAATAACATTTTTAAAAACAAAATCATATATTCTCCAATTTTGCCAGGAATTGAAATCAAGCCCATGTTTAGCCTACAGTTTGAAGAGCTTATCTTCCAATTTATAAAAGTTGTGACAATTTTCACACATATCTAGGTTCTTCTGCCCCTCTCCCATTCTCAATGACTTTTCCAAAATGTGAGCTCTTATAACACTTAACTTGTGCCTGTTTTGCATAGTCCTTATTTGAATATGTAGCTTATCTCTCTTACTAGACTGAAGGTAGTCTAGTCTCCTGTCACATGCACTACATGCACTTTAAAAATGCTTGTTAAATTTGTTCAATGAGGGACTGGTCAATGACCTCAATTCTTATGGGCATGTTCATTCAAAAGACCCTACAACACCACCCAGCCAGAACAAGAGAAGGAAGAGGTTCTGATCAACTAGTGCCTTTCAAATGTACTCTCAGTTCTAGCTACATAGACTATCAAAAAAGGATCTTCTTTGTCACATGGCCAGCAGACCACAATCAGTTACAGAATGACTGTCCATGCTCCAAAGTCCACATTGGGATTGCATCAGCCAAATACTCTGCACATGCTCATAAGGACTGGGCTCATTGGCCCGGCCTCTCTTAAATTTAAGGAGTTTTATTTATTTAAACAAAGAGATAATTAACTTTGTTTAAAGGCTTTGAACCATAAAAATACAAAGAATAACTTTCTTTATGGAACCAAAATATACTTGTAAGATACATTATTCAATCTACTATCCTTACTTTGAGGAAATTTTCTAGAAATTGCAATACTAATATTTCCTACTATCATAAATTAACAACTAGCTGGAAGACAAAGTCCAATCCAACCCCCTCAATTTATAAATTAATACATTTATCAACTTGCCCCAAATTACACAGCTAGTAAAGGGCAGAGCTAGGATTTTAATAGCAGTCTTTTGGCCCTAAAATCATACCATGATTTTAGAATTTTACAACATTGTTCAATTCTCTTTCTGTAAAGTGAAGATAAATCAATGTATCTTCTTTGCTTCACAAGATTTAGTGCACGTGAAAGTGTTTTGGAAAGTTTAAAGGAGACAGATGTAAGTTTCCCAGATTCTCAGCTCAATTAAATGAAAAATAAAATAAATTTGAAAGAAAACCAAAATGCCCTCAGATACATGTCATTTTATTTTCATAATAATCTTGTAAGGCAAAGGAGGTTTTGTTATCTATATTTTAAAGCTGAGGAATCTGATGCCTTCTCTGTGTGTTACTAGGAACCTTAAACATGGGTTCTCTCCTTGGGCTTCTTCTCTCTATATATGCTCTCCCTTGGTTCTGTGATTCTTTTCCAGGAGTTCATACTCACTTCCATGCTGAACAACTACTGGAATTTCAAGGTATTCAGTTTCTCTAGATCTCAGTTTCCTCACCTGTAAAGTGGGGAGTTTGAATTAGATAATCTCTAAGGACCCTTGTAGCTCTTGATACTGTGATCTTAAATATCTACCTCTCCCAATAGCTCCAGTTCTACATTTCCAATTGTTTGCTGGATATCTTTATCTATGTATGCTGCTGGCATCTTTAATTTATTAATTCAACTAGCATTTCATAAACACCTATAATGTGCCAATTGTCCCATTCTCAAGGAGTTTAAATTCTCTTGGAGGAGTGGGGATAATTAATGAAATAAAAAAATTATGATGACAAAGCATGGCCCCAGAAAAAAAAAAAGATGAGAAAGTACACCTCACTCCCTTCTTTTCAGAGTAAGGAGACTATGAATGGGAGATATTGCATAGACTGCCAAACTCAGTTGATGCATTGGCTTTGCTTAACTGATTTGAAAAAAAATTCTTTGTCACAAGAGATGGCTCATCAGATGGGAGAGTAGGGACAGATATATTCAGAAATCAAAGTGAAGTCAAAACATAAGACAGCAATACACAATTCAAAAATAATTTTAAAGAAAGAAAATTAAAATACATGAAATAATTTTGGGGGGGAGGGGCACAGAGGAAAGGTGCTAGCAACAAGGGACTTCCTATTGAATGTGGTACCTTAACCAAAGCCTTGAAGGAAGACAAGCGTTCGATGAGGCAGAGGTGAGGAGGGAATGACGGAAAGCCTGTGAAGAGGCATGGAAAATAGACACGTAATGTTTTGCATGAGGGAACAACAGTAAGCAGACCAGTTTGGCTGGAACATAGAATAAGTAAAAGAAAACAATGTACAATAAGCCTGGAAAGGTAGGCTAAGGTCAGATTGTAAAGTCTAACAAAGTTTATACTTCATGTAGTGGCAAGATAGAAGCACAGTAGCTTTGCAAACAGGGAAATGAAAAGGTTAAATTGTGGATCAGGTATATTAGTTTGTGGAAGATGGATTGGTGAAGTGAGAGACTAGAGCCCAGCAAACCAATTAGGAGGTCCTTACAGTAAACCAATCAAGAGGGGATGAGGCCCTAAACCAGGGTAGTAGTGACTACAAGGGTAGGGAAGGGGATGAATTTGACACCAGCATGTCCAAAACAGATTTTTTTAATATCTCCCCAAAAAACGTGATCCTCTTCCTAACTTCTCTATTTCTGTTGATGACACCCAGGCTCACAACAGGAGTCACTTCGGACCTTTCTTTCTCCCTATCCCATATCCTTCTTTAATTGGTGAACGAGTACTGTTGCTCCCACTTACAAAACTTAGTGAGCTAATTTAACAAATATTAAGCATTTATTATCTGGCACTACAGTACTAGGTGGCAGAGAAGCAAATATAGATATGACAAATATAGATACGAATTCTCTTTAAGTAACTTGTAATCTAGTGGAGGAAATAATGTAGACAGGAATAACTGGTCTAAAGAGAGAGTGTGATAAATTTCAAGTGAAACTCTGAGACCTTAAGTTGCAGAACTAGTAGAAGAAGTTCCCTGTATCAATAGAATCATAGATCTAGTCTCAAGAGGAAAAAAAAAGTTCAGCATGAAGAAAGGCACAATGGTAGAATCTTTAGCACTGATCTATCCTCCTATGGCCCCAACCATCATCTCTGGAATTTTAGAAACCAAAATATTCACCTTCTGTCCCACCACTATCACTTCCCTATATATGTTGTCTCTCTCTATAATAATGAAAATTTCAGTCTAATAACTTTCTGCAGGTGCTGCAGACCACAGGTGTCAAACAGCTTTCCCAAATGCAGCAGCATCACAATAAAATATAATTCAGAAATATTAATAAAACATATACTAAAAATCATTAGTCATTATTTATATCAATTATTATTAATAATTTGATGTCAACAATGAAGCAATAAGTATCAATTAATAAAAATACAATAGACTATACAATAGTGTAGCTAGGTGGCTCTGTTAAACAAGCTGGAGAAGGAAATGACAAACCACTTTAGTCTCTTTGCCAGGAAAACCCCAAAACAGGGTCATGGAGAGTCAGATGCAACTGAAAGAACTGAACAACAACAAAAACCAGTACACTATAGATAATGTTCATATCTGGTTTTTTAAGTTACTATATGGCTCAGAAGAATCATTATGTACAGTCTAGGGCCTTCATTTCTATTTGAGTTTGACACTACTGCTAAGATTCTTCCTTATCCCTGGCCACAACTACAGGAGACTCTGGAAAAGAAAATTTTTACCACTAAAATCCTTGGCACTGCCAAATGGTTCAGCATCAGGAAAGGATATGTTTTAATCAATGGAAATGGGATTAAAGATGATGCATTACCATCTGCTTTGTTCCTACACCCTAAGGACCATGGGACCTTTCCATCTGACTTGCAGCTAAAACTCACATGAGTTGTTTCCTCAACCAGAATTTGAAGTACTTGAAAGCAAGGACTGGTTCAGCTCTTCTGTTTGTATGCTCAGTACTTTTGCATTCCCAAATGTTTTTCCATTCATTCACCTGGAATCTGTTTATTTACAGATCTTTGCTTTGTATAACTGTAAAAAGGTAACTTAGCTCAATAGAAAACAGTTAAATCTACAAAGAGATTTATACTCTGATTTTTAAAAAAATATCCTCAAAGTGCGGAGGCAGAGAATAATCTGGGAATACTTTTAGGAGGCAGGATGATATAGTGGATAGAGGGCAGAAGCAGGACGACCTGGATTGAAATCTCGCTTCTGACACTTACTAGCGGCCCAAGTAGGTTAAGTTGCTTAGCTTTTCAGGGCTCCAGGTAACTCTCTAAAACTATAAATTATACACAATTTGGCAACCTGAGCTTTGAAAGGAGTCTCCATAGTAGGAGTTTGACCCACACTAATGAATCCACAGGTCTTTCTAGACAAAAAGAAAAATAATTTCATTTCTTTTTACTTTTTGCTGAGGCAATCAGGGTTAAGTGACTTGTCCACAGTCACACAGCTAGTAAGTATCCGAGGCTGGATTTGAACTCAGGTCCTCCTGACTCCAAGGTCAGAGCTCTATTCACTGTGTCACCTAGCTGCCCCAAAAATAATTTTAAAGGAATATTAAGATAGAGAGGTGTCCTAGCATTGTGGATAGAATGATTGACTTGGCTTCAGGAAAAATTAGGTTCAAATCCTGCTTTGTACATTTTTAATTGTGTGACCATGGACAATTTAAGTAATCTGTTTGAGCCTTAAGTAGTTTTCTCCAACTATAAGTTACGGATGTTTGCACCTATCCACATCCAGGAAATCATAGCTTCATATTGACAATAATACTCCAAAGAGATCAAAGAGGAAAAGAATCCATAGGCACAAAAATATTTATAGCAACTCTTTTTATGGTAGCAAAGAATTGGAAAATGAGAGGGTGCTTATCATTTGGGGAATGGTTAAACAAGATATAGTATATGAATGTGATGAAATATTATTGTGCTGTAAAAAAAAAGATCAAGGGGTTGGTTTCAGAAAAACCTGGGAAAACACGTGTAGCTGATGCAAAGTGAAGTGAGCACAACCAAGAGAACAATTTATACAATAATAATAATAGTGTGAAGACAAAATAACTTTGAAAGACCTAGGAACCCCGCTTAACACAAAGACCAACCACATTTCCAAAGGACTCATGATGAAACAGGCTATCTACCTCCAGTCAGAGAGCTGATAGACTCAGAGTGAAGATTGAAGTATATTTTATTTTTTGTTTTCTTTTGGACATGGCTAATGTAGGATTTCGTTTTGCTTGACTATACACATTTTAAACAGGGTCTTGTTTTTCTTGCCTTCTCGGTTGGTTGGGGATGAGAAAGGGGTAGAAGAGAATTAGGAACTAAAAATTAAATAGAATGTTAAAAAAAATAAATAATAGAACAATAACAGTCCACATTTATATAGTTCTTTAAGGCTTCCAGAGATAGCACTTTCCCTTGAAAAATTTAGTGAGTCAAGTGCAAGTACTTATTATGCTATATCAGGAGCAACTAGGTGGTATAGTGGATAGAATGCCAGGCCAGGAGTCAGGAAGACCCAAGTTCAAATTTGGTCTTAGAAAACTAGATGACTCTGGGCAAGTCACTTAGCTCTGTCTGCCTCAGTTTCATCATCTGTAAAATAAGCTAGAGAAGGAAATGGCAAAGCACTCTAATATCTTTGCCAAGAAAATTCCAAATGGGGTCATGAAGAATCAGACACTACTGAACAACAACATGCTAGATTATCCAACCTACCTCCTTCCCCCTAAAATATTTTCTGTTGCAGGTTTGTCTCTGGAATTGCTCAATATGTCTGAATTCTGTGCAGCCTTGTAGAGGAGTGTCAACTGCCCCTATTCTCTGCTTTCAGCTCTTCTGAAACTACTGGGTCAAGCTTTAGAAAGTTCGTGTCTTCCCCTAATTGCAAAAGGAGTTTCAAAACTGAACTGAAAGCCTGGAGAAGAATTTCAGAGTGCTATTCCTGATAGTTTCCACTAAAATCAAACCCCAAAGCTAAATGATTTTCCTTTAATTTCTCAGTTGGTTGGAAATCGTTTACCAGGTCACTCAGACTGGAAGCTAAAGGGTGGCTTACATGTTTCACATTAGAGCTCCCCCTGGAGGTGAGACTCAATACCTGTGTATATTTTAGTGGAGCAAGCTGGTGGGGGTGGCTGGGGAGATTTTCAAAGGACAGTCTTGCAGTTCAGAAAGATTTCCTTCCTGGTTTGGCACTATTATCTTGACACGAGAGGTAAGTATTAAAAAAAAACAAAACAAAACGACCGATAAAAGTAATGATTCATTCCTTAGGTAAGGAAATAGACATTAGCCGCTGATGAATCAGCCATTCTGCCTCTTTCTCCATTGACTCACACCTACCCTGCACATTCTGATTTAGGTGAGAGAGGACGGAAGAATCTCATCTACTAAACTCAGCCAGTGCAGCACTTTTAGTCTCCAGCAAAAACAAACAAACAAACAAATTAAAAAAAAAACCACAGTTTAATATTCTAAACTCTTTTGTACTACTGACAATAAAAAGACCTATGTGCAACAAGTCAAGCAAGCAAAAAGCTCCTACCGTGTGCCAGGCATTGTGCCTCTGGATTAAAAAACAACAACAACAACAACAAAGGAAATAGATCTCCGTTCCTGTTTCCTCCCCGTTCCTGCTTCCTCCCCTCCCCCTTGGCTCATGTAACTAATGTAATTACTTCCTAGTACTGAATTGCAGGAAATAAACAGCTTTTAAAAACTATATCAGGCTATTGTTTTGTTTTTTTAATGTGCTTATTGGTCACATGGCTTCCATCTCACACATAACGCTCTTTCCGCTGTTTATGCTTTTCTTACTCTGTTTAAACCCTCTTGCTCTTAGCCCTATCATGTTTTACATAGTTATTTCTCTTGATCCTTCTTTCTGATTTAAAAACAAACAAAACAAAACTGCGGTTGCCTGTTTTTATTAAGGATCATCCATTTGCCTTTCCATCCCAGGGTCCCAGTTCAAGTGATAGCTGAAACCCTACTAAAGCATTGGGAATGGGTTGGGGTAAGTGGCTTCCCTTCATTTCTTGATGCTGGGCCTCCAGCTGGCAGATCCCTACCTCCTCTTACAGCTATGTAGATTCTTTCTGCATCCTGTAACTAATCTTCTCTGGGGCCTCAGACACTTTGTTACAAACTTTCTGCGTGTGCCTCACTTACTAAACCAAGAATCAGAAGACCTAGATTCTAGTCTTCAGTCTACCACTCACAATTTCTTTGAGCCTCTGTTTCCTCAACTGGAAGATATGGATGTTAGCATAAGGTTCTTGAGAAAATAAAACCATATTTTGTTTGTGAAAGTGTCCCTGCCTTAGTTTTCTGCCCTCTCCAACCTATCTTCTATTCAGCTGCCAGTGGTTTTCCTAAAGTTTATGTCTGACTATGTCATGCCCTGCCCCCTCAAAAAACTGCAATGGCGCCCCTTTTACCTCCAGGACAAATATAAAGCCCTTTGTTTGGCATTTAAAGCTTTTCATGACTTGGACCCTTCCCATCTTTCTACTCTTCTTACATTCTCCTTCCCTCCACATACTTTATGATGCACCCATATTGGCTCACTTGCTATTCTTTTTTTTTTTTTTTTTTTTTTTTTAGCAATTGGGGTTAAGTGACTTGCCCGGGGTCACACAGCTAGTAAGTGTCAAGTGTTTGGTCTGAGGCCGGATTTGAACTCAGGTCCTCCTGACTTTAGGGCCAGTGCTCTATCCACTGTGCCACCTAGCTGCCCCTCACTTGCTATTCTTTGTACATTTACACAAAGGTTCGCTATCTCCCATTCTCTGTGCTGTTCACCCATGCCTGAGATGCTCTCCCGACTAACCTCTGACTCTTAGAATTCCTGACTGCTTTTTAAGACTCAGCTTAAGTGCTACCTCCTCCAGTAGACCTTTCACGTGGTCCGTCACTTCCTCCCCAGCTGCTGATACCATCCCTTCTAAGGTTACCTTCTACCTACTTGTATTTATCTCGTACATTTTTATTTATCCATGTTATTTCCAATCCAATCCAATAAACGCTTAGTAAGTTTCTCCTATGTGCCAGACACTGTGCTAAGTACTGGGGATAGAATTAACATAAAGACAGTCCCTGCCCTAGAAGAGTTTATAATCTAAAACTTACAGTTTACCCCACTAGAATATAAGCTTCTCAGGAACAAGACCTGTTTTAGCTTTTTCTTTGTATTGCAGGAACTTAGCACAGTGTCAGGCACAAGGTAAGTACCTAAGGATAGCCTGTTGATTGACTGATTAATGGTGTTTGTTTTGCAATGCCCAGTGATAGATGGTGCTTCTGGTGTATGAAAGACTATAGTTTTATGAACAGTATGATATAGCAGTCGTTCAACTTTTTGGTGTCCCCTTTTAACATTGAAAAAATTCACAGACACCATGTGGCAATAATTATACTATTAGTAATCATTAATTGAGAAGATTTGTGACAGAAAGCTACTATAATCTGTAATCTATAGAACTCCAAATCACTCTTCCTCCTTTCTTAAGATCAATTTCTGACTTATGGTATTCTTCTCTAGCCCAACATCTGCCCTCATCCTTGAAGATCTCAATGTATAATTTCATTTTTTTTAAATTAACAAGCATTTTTTTCTCTCCCACTCACTATACCCCCAAAGAGGAAAAAAAAATCCTTGTAACATATATGCATAGTCAAGCAAACAAATTCCCACATTGCCCATTTCTAAAAATATATATCTGATTCAATATGGAAGTGAGTAACACGCTTCATCATTAGGTCTGTGGAATCATGGTTTGTCATTGCATTAATCAGAGTTCTTAAGTCTTTCAAAAGTATTTGATTTTATCATGCTGGCGTTATTATATACATTATTTTCTTGATTCTGTTCACTCTGCCTCAGTTCAAATAAGTTTCCCAAAGTTTCTCTGAAACCATCCCATTTGTCACTTCTTTTGGCAAAATAGTATCCCATTACATACCATATTTTGTTAAGCCACCCCCCAAATGATAGGCACCCCCTTAGTTTTCAATTCTTTGATACCACAAAAAAAGAGCTGCCAAAAATATGTTTGTATATATGGTTTCTTTTCCTCTTTCTTTCATCTCTTTGGAGTATAGGCTAATAGTGGTATCACTAGGTCAAAGAGTACACACACACACACACACACACACACACACACACACAGTTGAGTAACTTTCTTCAGTATATAAATTGATTCCCCCTCAAAATCATTGACTTCCTCATTCATCACCCTCTTCAACTCTTATGACCTTGACCTTCACTCTACCTCAACAGCCAGTCAGCAGGAAGTATTAAAAAAGTGTTTACTGTCAGACAAAACTGTACTACTTCAATGATCCTGAATTCTAAAATTCCCTTCTCTAATCACAATCTCCTATCTTTCTAGCTCTCCTTCTGTTTCACTCCTCCTAAGTCTGTCCTTCATTCTCACTATAATCCCCAGTTCTTCTGACTTTGTCTCACTATTAGACTCCAATGACTCTGGAGGAGAGAGTGAGACTGATGACTTTGCATAGCTCTGCCTCACTTAAATCCAATTCACACAAAAGTCAAGACATCACCCTTGTGATGTCATTGGTCTTCTTTGAGAATGAAGGATGAACAGGAATAGTTCCTCCACCTATCCCTGTGCTCTATCACCCCTGCTCTTGCCTCACTTTTCTCCCTTCACTGTCTTGACTTTGTAATTGCCCGCTTCCACTGTCCCTTATCCTCTAGCCTTGAATCCCTTGCCTCTTTCTCTTGTCGTCAGTCAGACCATATCAAATCCCAAATCAGTGTAACCCCATCATCCAACTTCTCTGCCCTTATTCCCAAATTCCTTAAAGTTGCTAAAGGAAGTTATAAAAACATGCCAACTGGGTCCACTACAAATTTATGTTAGTTAATCTTACTTGGGGCCTTACTCCTACATGATAATGCCTTTATTCTTCCTGGATCAAAGCTCAATCATACTGCCTATAACAACTTTTCTGAATCTTCTCTTCTCCCAAGTGTCCTCCACTACCTCCGGTCCCCTCCCTCTCAGCAGAAGACATAGCTTCTTACATTATTTGCCTGCTTTGCCATCTGCTGAGCTCCCTCTTCCAGTCTCAAGCCTCTTCTATATTATCACCATATTTTCTGTCTTCCTGTGCTCCAGTCTCTGAGGAAGACGTGGCCCTTCCTTTTCTCAAAGCCAAAGCCCTTTATTTGTGCCCTTTGTTCCATCTCATCCCCTACGATTTCCTTCAGTTTTCTCCTTCAGTATTCACCTTCTCTCAATCATCTTTGATCTCCCATCTCTACTAGATCTTTCCCTACTCTCTGTGGACATATCTCCCCTTCTAAAAAAAAAAACAAAACAAAACAAAACAAAAACTCTTCACTTGCCCCTGCCGTTCCTTTAAAATCAGTCCTACCGCACTTCTCTCTTTTATAGCCAAACTCTTAGAAGAAGCTGTCCATGTTCTCCGCTTTTACTTCTTTATTTCACATTTTCCCCTTAGTTCCTCACAACTTATCTCTTGAAACTTCTCACTCCCCTGAAATTGTTCTCTCCTAAGTTATCAGTGATCTCTTAACTGTCAAGCCCTATGGCATTTTCTAATTTCTCATCCTATTTGATTTCTTTGCAGCTCTATGCCTTTACCCCCCTCTTCCTGGATATTCCCTCCTGCCTATGCTTCTATGACACTGCTCTCCTGATTCTCTATCTGTCTGCCTGACCATTCCTCATGATCTATCTCCCACTCTCTAAGCATGAGTGTCCAGTAAGTCTGGCTCTCTATATACTCTCTCCCTTGATGATCTCATTTGCTCCATGGGTTCAATTATCATCTTTATGCAGATGACTCCTAACCTTATATATCTAGCTCCAATCTTTTCTGAACTTCAGTCCTGCATTACCCACTACCTATTGGACATCACCAGTTAAGTGTCCCATTGGCATCTCAAACCCAACACATCCCAAGCAAAACTAATGATCTTCCCCTTTAATCTGTACTCCTCTTTAAATTTCCTTATTTCCATTGAGGACATCATCAGGTTCACAACCTCAGAATATCCTGACTGTAATTCTCCTTCCCTTCACATCCAATATCTATTCAGTTGCCAAGACTTGACTTACCCAGCATCTCTCACTTTGATAGTCCACTCATAGCCACAGTTGTTCAGACTCTCATCACTTCATTCTGGGATTATTGTGATAGCCTCTTAATTTCAAATCCATACTTCACTTAGCTACCAAAAAAATTCTTACTGGTCTACAACTGCTCAGAATTCTTTAATGACTCTCTATTACCTTGAGGATAAAATATAAACTCTTTTATTTGTCATTTAAAGCCTTCCCCAGTCTGCCTCCAAACTACCTTCTTCCTAGAATCATTTAATAAAATTTCCCTTCAGTCCTTCACATTATGAATTGGAATGGCATCTGAAAATCTGCTCCTCAAACCCAGAATTTCATTTCTGACCTCTATGTCATTGCATAAACTGTCTGCCCACAGTAAGTGGAATACATTCCCTCCCCACTCCCCTTTTAGAAAGAAACCTTATTGTCACTTAAAACTAAGCTCAGGTGTTACTTCCTAAGAGAGGCTTTTCTTTCCTGATTTCCCTGGTTGCTAATGTTCTATCACTCCTCAAGTTACCTTGCATTTATCTATCTGAATATATGTATTGTATCCTTCCAACAGAATGTAAGCTCCTTGAGGGCAGGAACTATTTAATTTTTGCCTACACAGCACCTTACACATAGTCAGTGCTTAATAAGTGCTTGTTGAATTTTATTGAACATTATCAATTCAGTAACTTTTAAAATGAATCTGTATTTTAGTAATCACAACAGCATCTCTGTTCATTAAAAGATCTTAATGTATATGTGAGGCATGTTCATTGAATCTACAGAAGGTAAGATGAATTACTATACTGAATCATTTAATGAGTTGGATACCTCTCTTGAAGCTCTGGCAGCCCACAAGTTGGGCACTACAGTGTGAGAGTAGGAGGCAAGATTCTGGGATCTCATCCTAGTTTAGCCAATGTACATCGTTCAAGTTCTTTAACCTTTTATTCCCTGTCTAAAAAATGGAGATAATGACACCAGTCCCCTCCCTATCTCATGTATGTCATGTAAATGATATGCGGGATGGGATGATTTGTGAAATGAAAACAATGAAGAATTGTAACTATTATCATGTATCAAATGAATGTACTGATTAACATGTTTTGGTTTTTTTGGTTTTGTTTTCTTGTTCAGTCCTGAATTCAGTCCTGAATAATTTTATCTGCTAAAAGACTGAAGAACATTATCCATACTTCAGCAGCAGCATAGTACATGAAGGATCAGAGAGTACCTGTGACTCACTGAATCACACTATGAGAAATAGTTTAATTATTTCTTTAAAATGTAAAACAAGATAAATGAGCTGAGCACATCATATTATTTTGTAGGATAAACACAATTCATGGACTAGATGGCCCTTGGAAATTTTGCAAATTGTTTAAAAAGTATCTTTGTGAGGTGAACAAACAGATGTGGATACAGTGTGGGTGGCAGAAATGAAACAGCCCTTTTCAGGCTTTCCAGTTGACTCGTTCATTCAATCTTGAAGGATGAGAATAGAAGGAGGGCCCCTTTTGTGAAACTGCAACTACTACCAGGAGTATCTTTACATTGTCCTTGAACTCATATTTTTTAAAAATACTAACCTAAAGACCATTCAGAGATAAAAACTTTTTTTTTTGGTGAGGCAATTTGGGTTAATGACTTGTCCTGGGTCACACAGCTAGTAAGTGTCAAGTATCTGATGCTGGATTTGAAGTCAGGTCCTCCTGACTCTAGTACCAGTGCTCTATCCACTGTGCCACCTAGCTACACCCTCTTTTTTTTCAAATGGGTAAAAAATTTATTCAGGAAACACAATTCTTTCCTATAAATTTCCAGTGCAAATAAATAAAAAATACTTCAGGCAAAATAAAATATTGTTCTTTACCATGATCAGGGATATTAAATATTCATAGGGTGCCCACAGGGTGCAAGACCCTGTAGAGACAATAGGCACTACAGGGTTTATGTCATTGTTGGGTAGGCTTGATTCTTTCCCTCAGGGAGATTATGATTTTAATTTATAAGTTGACAGGGAGGTAGTGTGATATTGAATTACACACACAGCAATATGAAAATCAGAAGATCTGGGTTCTGGCAAGGAGTCTTATACTTACTAGTTCTGAGCCATCAGCCAAGTCTTTCCTTTCTGTGGGTTAAAAGTGTCTTCATGCCAAAAAAAAAAAAAAGTGTCCACTTGTAAAGTGATAGAGTTCACTATATCTATATTATAAAGTGATATATACACTTGTAAAGTGTAAAGTAAATGATCTCTGAGATCCCTTGCAGCCCCTTGAGGCTATGAAACATAGCTTTAAGGCTACACTTCACTATTGCATTTACTGTTGGACTCAGTTATATGATGGTTAGTTTTGCTTAATTTCTTTTTTCCCTCTTTTGGGATTTTTTTTGTTCTTGTTATAAGGGATAGTTCTATGGGTGTGGTAGAGGGGAAGAAGATATTGGAATAGGAAAGAAAAGTAAAAACCAAAATATATAACACTGCCTGTGTGACTCTAGACAAATCACTTAACCCCACTGAGCTTCATGGATACTTCAACCTCCTGAGGGGTTGAATTAGATGGACTCTGAAGACCCTTGCAGTTCTACTTATATGAACCCAATAAATACTTTAAAACATTATATTTGACTTGCTGAGGGGCAAAATCAAGATGGTGAATTAGGAGTAGCCACTCAGCTGAACTGTCTCAACATTCCCCTCCAAACAACTCTAAAATAATTCCTCAAATCAAATTTTGGAGCAGGCCAGACAACAAAAAGTTGGGGTGAAATATTTTTCTAACCTAAAAAAACCTAAGAGGTAGGCAGGAGAAGTCTATAATACCTGGATGGAGGTCCATCCAGAGCTCACAAACATAGCTACAATGACTACAGCAGTTGCAACAGCAGTAGCAGTTCTCAGCCCAGAGATGGTAAGAAGATCAGAGGACTGGTCAGAAAGAGATTACAGGGGACCCTTTGCTGGAACCAGGTACAGGTGATTGGCAACTCTATTGTCCATATGAAATTCTGGGTGGCACTTCCAGGGTGAAGAAGAGCTCTGGTGGTCAGTCACAAGGGATCTGGAGCCTGGTTGCATTTTCAAGGCAAAGAGAAACACTAATACATACAGCTGCAGGAGACCAGGGGCTCTTCCTTGGTAAGGACCAAAGTACAGACCAGGAGAACAGTGACCATAGGTTCACACCATCTGGGAAGCACAAAAAGTTTGTAGACCTTTAAAACTAAGCCTGAAGCTTGGGACAGTGTCTCCCCACCCCCCAAGATAAGCAGAGCCAACTTTAACATAAAGTTCAAAGTCAAGAAATAGGCTAGGAAAATGAGCAAACAAAAAACAACAAAAAATAATTTGATCATAAAAAACAACTACAGTGGCAGGGAAGACCAAGACAAACTCAGAAGACAACAATGTGAAAACAGCAATAAAAAAAGCCTCAAAAAAAATGCTAATCAGTCCCAAACCCAACAAAATTCTTGGAAGAGTTCAAAAAAAAGAGATAAGAGTGGTAGAGGAAAAGTTGAAAAAAAAAGAGTGATGCAAGAAAATTATGGAAAGAGAATTAACTGTTTGATAAAAGAGGCATTAAAAAAATAGTGAAGAAAAATAACACCTTAAAAACAGAATTGGTCTAATGGTAAGAGGAACAGCAATTCACTGGAGAAAAGAACACCTTAAAAAGCAGAATAGGTCAAATGGAAAAATAGGTACAAAAGCTCACTGAAGAAAATAATTCCTTAAAAATTAGAATTGGACAAGTGAAAGCTAATAACTCCATGAAACATTAGTAAACAATAAAACAAAGTCAAAAGAATGAAAAAGAGAAGAAAACATTAAATATCTCATCAGGGGTGACAAGCAATGCTAGAACCTCACTCTTATTGGAATAGGTTCAAAGAGGGAACAATAGATATGCACACTTATTTGGATAGAGAATTGTAATTATCCAATAAAGAAATTGGAGAGTAAGGGGATAAAATAAAGGTGGGGAATGACAAAGGGGAGGTTGGATTAAGGGAGGCAATAGTCAGAAGCAATATGGAATTTTAAGGAGGGACAGGATAAAAAGTGAGAGGGAAAGAAACAGAAGAAAATGGGATGGAGAGAAATACACAGTTAGTAATCATAATTGTGAATTGTGACTG
Source organism: Vombatus ursinus (assembly GCF_900497805.2). Taxonomy (NCBI): domain Eukaryota; kingdom Metazoa; phylum Chordata; class Mammalia; order Diprotodontia; family Vombatidae; genus Vombatus; species Vombatus ursinus. The sequence goes on from NW_020954610.1 coordinate 53,719,518, forward strand.
GGATGAGCTCACCCATAAAACAGAAGCAGATAGAAGAATAGGCTAGAAACCAGAACCCAACAATATTTTGCTTGTAAGAGATACACTTGAAATAGAAAGATATACACAGAGTTAAAATAAAAGACTGGAATAGAATCTAATATGCTTCAGCTGACTTAAAAAAAGGCAGGGGTAGGTAGCAATCATGATCTCAGACAAAGGAAAAGCAAAAATATACCTAATTAAAAGAGATGATAAGGAAAACTACATTTTGCTAAAAGGTACTATAGACAATTAAAGCAGTATCAAAAATTTTTACAGCAAGTTTCTTTGATAAAGGCCTCATTTCTCAAATATGTATTGAATATAAAACTGAGTCAAATTTATAAAAATAAGAGCCATTCCCCAATTGATAAATGGCCAAAGGATAAGGGAGTTTTCAGAAGAAGAAATCAAACCTATCTATAGTCATATGAAAAAATGCTCGAAATCGCTATCAATTAGAGAAATGCAAATGAGGTACCATCTTGCACCTATCAGAAATGACATATTCTGTAGAGAATGAGGGAAAAATAGGTACAGTTAGAAACTGTTGGTGGAATAGTGAACTGGTTCAACCATTTTGGAAAACAATTTGGAGATATGCCCAAAATCCATAAAACTGTTCATACTCTTTGACCCAGCAATACCACTACTTGGTCGGTATCCCAAAGAGATTGAAGAAAGAGGAAAAGAATCTACGTGCACAAAAATGTTTATAGCAGCTCTTTTTGTGGTAGAAAAACTGGAAATTGAGAGGATGCTTATTAATTGGGGAATGGCTGAATAAGTTGTAGCATATGATTGTGAGGGAGTACTATTGTGCTACAAGAAATTATGAGGGGGATGGTTTCAGAAAAACATAGCTATGAAACTATATAAACTGATACAAAGTGAAGTGAGGACTGGCAAATCACCAAGCACAATAACAACAATGTTGTAATGATCAACTGTGAAGGACTTAGCTACTCTGATCAATGCAGTGATCCAAGACAATTCCAAAAGACTCATGATGAAAAGATGCTATCCACCTCCAGAGAAAAAAATTGATGAATTATGAGTGCAAATTGAAGTATAATTTTCTCACTTACTTTATTTTTCTTGTCTTTTTAAAAAAATATATGGCCAACATGGAAATATGTTTTGCATTATTTCACATGTGTACTTGATATTTTGCTTCTCTTCTCAGTGAGTAGGGGAGGAATGATTGGTAGGGAGAGAATTTGGAACTCACAATTTAAAAAGAAAAGAATGTTAAAAATAAATAAAAATTTAAAAATAAATAAAACTTTATATATAACAAGTAGAGAGAAGCATGAAAAGACTTATATGAATGAATGTGGAATAAAGCAAGAAGAACCAGGAAAACAATATACATAATGGCAACAACAAAAAGAAATTGAATGCCATGTCATTACAATAACCAGATTTGTCTCTAATCAGATGATGGGATAACATATCTCCCTCCCTTTCTTCGCAGAGGTGGAGAATATGAATGTAGAACACTACATACATTGTCAGACTTGGATGATTAGTTGGTTGATTTCACTATACTACATTTTTTCTCTTTTATTTTTCTTTTTAGCAAGGGGAAGGAGGAAAGATACATTTGGAAATGAAGGTGATATAAAAACAAAAAAATCTATAAATTTTTTTAAAAGACTACATTTCATATGTAGTTTATAATTCTGTGGTGGATATGTATTATATTTACATATTATATATATATATTATATTTACATATATATGCAATTATAGAATGTATGAGTTGGAAGGGACCTCAGAGATCATGAAGAAACTGAGATCCAGAAATGTGAAGTGATTTGCCCAGAGTCACAAATGTAGGAGAGGCAAGAATTAAACCCAAGGTCCTCTGACTGTAAATCCAATCTTCTTTCAATTATACCATACTTGACTTATCACAGACTAAATAGCTAAGTGCCATGGAAAATGAAACTTGTTGGCATTGAAATATGTCTAATATGCATATATCCTATGCAAAATATGTATAAAATATAATATGTAAAATATATGTGTATAATATATGAAGTGTGTATAAAATCTCTTTATAAAAGGTAATATTTAAAAGTTTTGTCTGTTATATCTCCCCATAGATACCCTAAGCAGTAGCCTATATCACCTATCCCTGCATCCAACTCTATTTCGGAATTCAGGACTCAACTACAATGTAGGGGTGTACCAGAGCCAGCTCTAATTGACTTGGAAAGCCATTGTTAAATTTTAACTGTGAGCATTTACACCTTGGAAATCAAACTAGGGTTTAATTTATTGTTTTGTTGGTTGTCTAGACTTAAGAAAATGTGAATAATCAAAATAATGTGAATAATCTACTTAAACATATGTGTACATATTTTTTTTTCCTGGAGAGCCTGGTTGTTAAACATTTACTAGCACACCCCTGTACTGCTTTTTAAACATTGCTTGAGTTGGGCTAGAGTAAAGTAGAAGTCATCACCAAACTGGAGGTTTGGTGACTGGAAGCTAATAATAACAAAATAATGACAATTATTATTACTCATAATAATTACTGGTATTTATGTAGCACTTTAAGGTTTGCAAAGTACTTTCTATCTCAGTTGAGGATGTATGAGTTGAATCTCAGTTGAGTCTCACAATACCTCTGAAAGTATTTTTAAACCATTTCTTTCATTAAGTTATTAATTTCTCTGTTAGTGTTCTCAGAAACTGATACATCATCCCAATTATAAGCAAAGAGAAGAGAAGCAAACAAGTGTTCTTCCAGGGAATAGGTCACTAATAAATTGTTTGAAAAGTCAGGGTATATAAAGATAAATAGGGTTTCTGCAAATATGCTTTGAATACAATTGTGAATACAATATTTTTAATGTACTGCTAAGTTTGAAAGTTTGCTAAGTTTAAATAGCTATCAGATTTCTTGAAATATTGCTTCTTATTAAAAGGAAAAATGAAAAACCAAATTCGAAGTCTTGTGGGACAAGTTTGGTACAATTAATTGCTTTATATATTTGAGGGTAGATAGTTTACCAAGACATTTCCAAGTCACTTAGACTTCAGATTAGCATCCTGAAAACCATTCCAATCAATTAGGGAAAATTTAACTTGCATAATATTTAATTTTACAAAGATACACAATTTTGAGTTTAGAAATTGAAATATTTAAAGCTCAATCTGTCGTAAACACACAAAAAAAAGCACCCTTCCACTTCCCATCTTCCTTGAGCTAAGCTCTGCTTTGTCTAACTTTGGCTAAAAAATTTCCTTTAAAGTACTCTTTCTCTCCCTTGAGAAAGTATTTAGTAATAAAGACATTTTTGTACAGTGGAAGGAACACGGGATTTGGAGTCAGAAGTCCTAGGTGCAAATCCAGCCACTTGCTAGTTAAGTGATCTTAGACAAGTAACAATTTCTCTTGGCCTCATCTCCCTCATTTCTATAACAAGTGAGTTGACCTAGGTGTTCCCTAAGCCCTTCACACTCGAAATCCTGTGAATTTTATGTGTTGTTGTTCGGTCATTTCAGTGTGTCTGGCTCTTTGTGACCCCATTTTGGGGTTTTCTTGGCAAAGATAACTGGAGTGGTTTGCCATTTCCTTCTCCAGCTCATTTTACAAAGGAGGAACTGAGGCAAACAGAGTTAAGTGACTTGCCCAGGGTCACACAGTTAATAAGTATATGAGTCGGGGCAGCTAGGTGGCGCAATGGATAGAGCACCGGCCCAGGAATCAGGAGGACCTGCGTTCAAATCTGGCCTCAGACCAAACACTTGACATGTACTAGCTGTGTGACCTCGGGCAAGTCACTTAACCCCCGATTGCCTCATTAAAAAAAAAAGTGTATGAGTCCAGATTGGGATTCAGGAAGATGAGTCTTCTTGGCTTCAGGCACAGTGCTCTTATATACTATACCACTTAGCTGCCAGAACTTTACAATTCACAAAGGTCTTTCCTACCAACAATCAGATATAGTAAGTTACCAGAAGTATTATTATACACATTTCATACGTTTCTTCCTCTGTACAATGGGGATATTAATATTTGCTCTATCTCACAGAATTGATAATAATAGCTGACATGCATATTTTAATTTAACAATCTAAAGTGATTTAAAGTTTGCAAGCACTTTATATATTATCTCATTAGATCCTCACACCTACCCTGTAAGGTAAGTACTTTTATTATCCTCATTTTATAGATGAGGAAACTGAGGTCAAGAGAGGTTAAGTGACTTGCTTAAGGCCATACAGCTGATAAATATCTGAGGCAGGATTTGAAGTTCTTCCTGATATCAATTCTAACACAATTCACTGAGCCTCCTAGCTGCCTCACCATAAAAGGATCACCCTGAGGATAAGGATTTATAGCCTATAGAATGCTGTACAAATATAATCTATTACAGGCATACCCTGTAAGACAGGATAGGAGGTGTCATAGGAATAACTGGGAACAATAGTCTACATGGGTGGTTGGTGACAGCAGGGTTTTCAGATATTAAGACAGGGCTAATTATAACGAATTAATATTGGTCAGTGCAATATCATGTGGGATATTTCAGACGATCACTCCCTCATCCTAACCCCAAGATGGATCGTTACTTACAAATCAATATCAATTTGTCCTTGCTATAGAATATTCCATTGCTGTAATTACTAGCAAGTAAAGAGCCCTGCTTCGCTTTGGGCAGCAGGCCTGCACCTAGCAGCCTTTATCTACCCACACCTATAATGCGGCTCCAGGTCAGGAGATTAGAGGTTTTGTCAGCCAGTTTTTAAAAACCATTTTGTTGTTGTTGTTGTTGTTACAAGGGACAGTTTAATGGTAATGGCCTAAGAGGGGTAGGGAAGGGAAGATAGAGAATATTGGGAAAAGACTATGATGTAAAAAACTAAAGGAATTAATAACACTTAAAAACAGAATAAAATAAAGCAGGAAAAAGAGCAGACAGTCTCTGCTTGTGCTGTAGTAAAGAGCTGCCAACCTGTTTCAGTTTCTGAGATGCTGTACCTGAATTACCTATCCAAATTTGATTTGAAGACTGTTGTCTTTTGGGTGACTTGAACCATGTCCTATCCCAAAACTCTGGGTCTGCACTTTCACCTAAGCCCTGCTGGCCACTTTGAATTTCTATATGATAAACATGAGTAACAACAACCAGCATTTATATAGAGTTTACTTTGGGCCAGGAGTTGTGCTAAGCACTTTACAATTATTATCCCATCTGATTCTCACCATGACCCTGAGTGCTATTATTATCCCCATTTTACAGATGAGGAAACTGAGATAAACAGGTTTAATGATTTGCCCAGGATCACACAGCAAGTAAGTGTTTGAGGAAGGATTTAAACTCAGCTGGCTCCAGGCCCACCACTCTATCTATTGTTCCACTTAGCTGCCTAAGCAACCTACTCAGGTCCTAAATCAATTCTAAATTTTGTTCTAAATCTGATTGCTCTCTTGGGTTTCTGATATCCTATTCATGATTCTAGCTAGCAACATTCACCCTTTCTACATGAACTAGAGTTGGGATTCTCTAGCTAGAATGTCTTATTCTGCCGTGGGGCTACCTTCAAGCAGACACTTAAAATCTATATCATTACAACTTAACTGCTTGATCAGCGTTTTGCATTTTTTAATATAAAATCAATTTTTAAAAAAATCAACGTGCCGGTCGCGCCATGCACTCTCCTTCTAACAGGAGCAGGCTGCCAAGGTCATACTTACCAGTCTTCGGAGCCCACCTGGATAAACATAGAGACGAGCCGATCGGGAGGTGCAAGCACTCGAACTTTATTCAGAGGCCATCACAGCAAGGCCAAGCAGGAAAGCAAGAGCAGGAGCAAGAGCAAGAGAGAGAGAGCTCCGACCCCTACTGCCCCTATATACCTTCCTAGCCCCTCTTCCTCAGCCCGCCTACCAGTGAATGATTGTAGGATCAGATACCGGAAGGGGATGTCTGGGGTTAGCACTGCACCAAGGGAGAGGACGTGACAAAGGAAGCTAGTCCCAGATACAGGAAGGAGACGTCTAGGGTTAGCGCTGCACCTAGGGAGAGGACTGGACAAAGGGAGCTCGTTCTCTGCCATCCCACTCCCACGTGGCACAGCCCCCTGCCTCAGGAGCACATGCTCCGGCTACTTCCTCGTATCCTGTTCCTACCCCAGTTCACCACAACTCCACATGGCACAGCCCCCTGCCTCAGGAGCGTGAGCTCCGGTTACTTCCTAATATCTTGTCCCTGCCCCATCTTGCCACAACCCCCACATGGCACGTAGCCAACATCAGACAATCCCTCACAAATCAAGCTTCTTATTTCATTGGCATAAGAAACTCCATCTACCAATGTAGTTCAGCACCTACTCTGATACTAGTACCTGAGCTCAATCCTTGTGGCTTTTCCCTCTGATCTGATGACTTTCTCCAGAACGTACATTTAAGGAGAGCACCCAGACTAGCCATCCCTTCATTTCTCACCAGGGTGCAATCAGAAATCATCCTTTATATCACTTGTCCACTATCCTTTCCCCACTCCCTAGAATGTAAGCTCTATTAAGGGCAGAGATTATCTTCCCCTTTTCTTTCTTTGTATTCCCAGCACAGTGCTTGGCACATAGTAAGTGCTTAATAAATTCTTGTTGACTGACTGCAACTTAAAGTCTTGGAGAGTTGCCTTGGGGACACTAAGAGACTAAGTGTCTATCAGACCCGGGGTCAAGCAAGCTGTATGTGTCAGGAGCAGAAACTGAACCTAATTCTTCCTAACTTGTCCAAAACTGGCTGTCAATCCACTATGAAAAGCTGTTTCTCATAAAGCCTATGAAAGTTAGAAACAAACCGGATTCCCAGCATTTGGGGAATGACTGAATAAAATGTAGATAAATGTAAGGGAATATTATTGCAAAGTACAAAAATAAGGTATATGACAAATTTGGAGAAATATAGGAAGATTTGTATAAACTAATGTAGAGTGAAGTAAGCAGAACCAAGAAAACAATATACACTTCTACAGTAGTATTAACAAAAAGAATCCTAAAAGGAAGGCAAAGTCTGAGTTACTGTAATAACCAATCTTGTCCTGGGAGAACAGATAGTGAAGCATACCTTCCCCCATTTTCCCATCAGAATGTTGCAAATACTGTCACATTTCCTCATTGTATCCCTTGGTTGTGCTTAACTGTTGCAATGGAGAGTTCAAGGTTGAGGGTGGGAGGGGAGAGGATGCTATGCCCAGAAATGACTATGATATAGAAACAAAAGGCATCAATAAAACTTCTTTTATGTACAGATATTAACAAGTTATGAAATTTTTAAACATTTTGAAAACTTGAACTACGTAATAGGGTGCAGTGTTTTCATATAATGTGGTGACATTGATGATGGTCTCATTTAAAACCCCAATAAATAAAAATAGAAATTGCTTGGATAATAATTTAAACTGGATCACAGTTTTGTTTTTTTATCTTGGTGCCAGAGTCCCATTTATGCTCATGAGAGTTAAACACTCAGAGCAAAGCTTGAATATAACTTTTAAAAGAGTCCTCCTTATCCTTCCTTTCTGTTTATAATTGATAAACTGTTTTCAGGGATGGGATTTTTTTTTTCCTTTTAAAAAGTTTGAATTTAAACACCAAAGTAAAGGCCATTTCCATACACACAGCAGAATACAAAAGAGAATTCTCTATGAAGCCATGGATCTCCATTTCATATTATTTTTTTTTAAAGTATGGAATAAATTCTACATGCTACTTTCAAAATTGTATTGCTTATCTGTGCTTTCTTCTGTTCTCTTCTGTGCATTTAAAAATTGTTTCAGTGCCCTTCTTTTTGGAGAATATAATTATTTCTAACCCCCTTCCTCATGATACCTCTTCCCCACTTAAAAACCAAGAGGAAGAAGGAAAAAAAAAGAAAACACTTGTAACAAATAAGCATACTCAAGCAAAATGAATCATTATGATGGCCTTATTTTAAAATGTAATTCTCTTTCTGCACCTTGTGTCCATTTCTTTGTCAATAGATCAATAACATGCCATCATAGCTCCTCTGGAAACACGGCTGGTCACTGAAATAATTAAAGTTTTTAAATCTCTCAAAGTTGTTTTTCTTTGCAATGTTGCCGTCCTCCTATAAATTGTTCTCCCAATTCTGCTCATTTCACCTTGTGTCAATTCACACAACTTAGGATTCCTTGTAATCAACTTTTTCCTCATTTCTTATAACACTATAAATATTCTATTACTGCCACAATTTGTTGGGCCAGTAACTGTACTTTGTAGAGGGTGGAATCTATTGAGTTGTTCTGGGAGAAGTATAGTGTCAAAACAAAAGTTATTGATAAACTTAATTTAAAAAAAAACCAAACAAAATAAATTCCCCTGAACAACAAAAAAAAAATGAAAAACAAACAAAAACTGCTCCTATCTGCTTTGAAACATGTGGCAACCATGCACATTTTTTTAAGGGAATGAATTGGGATAAGGAAACGCCTTAAAATGTGAAACTGGGTGTTACTAACGGCCAAGAAGCTAGAAGTAGAAAATGATCAGGGAAAGAAAACGTTGAATGTTACTGTACTGGTGGTGAATTCCAATTTCTCTATTGAGGTGAGCTGTGTTCAAGTGGGAATAATTGAGATCTAGGAATCAGGACCTGGATTTTCTGGCCTTGCTGTTTGTCTACTGGGGAGGGGATTGTAGAAATCAATTTCTACATTTTTCCTACATTTCTTTCAAAAGATGGAGAGTAATATAGCTGAACTAATTCCTATTTGCAAAGCACTGCTAGCTAGCTTTCCAGATAAAAGGTGCAAGTTGCCATTATGAATTTAGCATCTGAATCTCCTGGGGTAAGGGTGGGGGCAGGGAATGAGGCCTGTCTTAAATAATGGGCCTGACATATAGTCTTTGAATAAAAATGTTAATCAAAAATAACCCTGGCCAATAAAAGTAATTAAGAACAGACCAATGAATTCCAATAAGATGAATCCATTCAAACATTAGAGTGAAGGTATAATAGTTATAGTTATCCCCTTGAGGGCTATAATCTTCTATGTCATTTTTGTTCCCAAAAGCCCAGTAAAGAGGGAGGAAAAAGCCAGAGAGAGATTATGCACAGTATAATTGAAACAAGGAATATATTCAAATGACGTCTGATGTTGTGAATCAAACAAACTTCTGAAGGAATATGCTGCTGGAAAGAAGACTAAGGTCCTATTTTAAGGCTCCTCTGTTACACATTTTCTTGGCTTGAGCAGCTGGGAAGAAGATTATATATTTGAAATTGTCACAAGAATGGGTTAAGTAGGCCCTGTTTCCTATTCTCATTGAAATTTTTGTCGAAAGAATGGATTCATGTTGTGCCATTTTAGATCTCCATTTACAATCTTTTTCTCCAGAGTGTGAGAATTTTAATGCCTCATATACATATGGAAGACACCACCACTTTGATCTTTCTAGTACAGTGTTCATCTTTGATCTTTTCAGAGTTCTATAATGTGATTTGTAGGGCATTTCTATTCTGGCCTGTTTACAGCCCCAGTGGAGAGGAGCTGGAATAACCTTCTAGGGGAAACAACACAGTAGGATAGAAAATGATAAAAAGGTGTGGATCAGGTCAGTAGCCTAAGATTTGACCTACCTACTTTGTATAGCTAGTTGGAAGGCAATACAATTCTTGGTTAAAGCTTCTTGCTAAAATGTCACAATTTCTTTAAAAAGTAGGAATTCTTTGCATCTAACATTCATGAGAAAGTCTACAAAAAGCAACAGATGAATATTGGAAGTGGGACTTTATCATCTAGTCTGAAGATTTCCTTTACAATTTTTGCCCTAGCTGTTTGTACATCACAAATAATTTTGCTCACATTTGCAGGAATGAACCTTGACAACCACTAGTTATAAAACATTTTCATTGAATAAGTTTAACAACAACAACGGCTAGCATTTATAAAGTACTTTAAGGTTTGCAGAGCACTTTACAGTTATTATCTTATTTGATCCTCACAACAACCTGGGGAGCAGAAGTGCTATTTTTTAAAAAATGCTTATTTTAGACAAATACTAAAACTTAAATACATAATAAGAAAAGAAAAAGAAACATAATAACCTTAAATATAAAATAAGAAAAAACAAAAAAAAGTCATATACACAGCAGAACATAGGAGAGGATTCAAAATTTATAGCAATAACCTTTCATTTCAAGAAAGTCAATATATTAAATACTGTGCATTATGTTGAAAGCTGTCCAACTTTCCTTTGCTTCCTTGTAGGTTTGCTTTTGTTCTCTGCTGTACACTTTTTATTTTGTTCTTTTCTCCCCTCCCTCCCCCCTACCCACTATCCCAAGGCTACAATTGAGCATTGGATATATATAGTTATTGATATGTACATACACTTAAACATATATACACATACATACATATATACATACATAAATATATAAACATATACTTTCCCTAAGAAATTCTAGTCCTCATCTTTGTGTTCATGTTTGTGCATATCTCTTTTTTCCCATCTCTCCTAACTCCTCTACTTTACTTCTACCTGCTACCTTACCCTCCTATCACTTAACCTATCCCCACTCCCGCAATCCCTCCCTTATCCTCCTATTCCCCTAAATCTAAACTCCCTTCTAAATTCCCCTTTTAACCTATTCCCACATCCTCCCCTCTAAAAATCCCTCCTTCATCCTCTCTCCCCTCCCTATACCCTTAGAGTTTCATTTCTTTCCAAATTTAGAAGATTTTTCTACTCTTCTAAATGTATATGTATTTTCCCCTCTTAAACCCATTCCTAATGAGAGTAGGTTTCCAGAACTAACAGCTCCTCTTCCCCATCTAATTCTTCTGTATTGGTTCTTTCTCTTGCACCTCATTTGTAAAAGATAATTACTCTTTTAGCTTTACTTGAACGGTCTTACTTTTTGAAGTCATACCATACTCAGGTCTACCCCAATCTTTCTTATAAGTTACCTAATTATGAGTAACAATCTTAGACTTAGGTTTTACATTTTTTATACATGAAAGGTAAACATTCTATTCTTATTTAGTCCCTTGTAACTGGTCATTGCTATGTACCTTATATTTCTCTTGGCTCTTGTATGTTAAATCTTCTATTGAGGTCAGGGTTTTTTTGTTGTTTTTTAAACAAAGACCTGAAAGTCTGACAATTGATCAAATGTCCATTTTTTTCATTTAAAATTATGTTTAACTTTTCTGAGTATGATATTTTCAGCCAGAAGCCCAGTTCTTTTGCTCTTTGATATATAGTGTTCCAAGATGTGCAATCTTTTAGCGTCATCACTGCTAGGTCTTGTGTGATTCTAATTGTGACACTGCCATATGTAAATTGTTTTTTTTTCCTTGTTGCTCATAATATTTTGTCCTTGATCTGGGGATTTTGGAATTTGACTATAATATTCCTGTGAGTTTTTCTCATAGGATCTCTTTCAGGTGGTGATCAGTGGATTTTTTTTTTCTATTTCTACTTTCCCCTCTTGTGTTCTAGTGCTTTGGGGCAATTTTCTTTAATTATTTCTTGTATTATTGCATCAAGATTCTTTTTTTTATTAGAAGTTTCAGGTAGTCCAATTATTCTTATGTTTTCTCTTTTTGATCTATTCTCTAGATTCATTGTTTTTCTTAAGAGATGTTTCACATTCTCTTCTGTTTTTTTCGCTCTTTACATTTCTGTTTTTTCATTTCTTCATCTCTTATAACTTCCCTGGCCTCCCCTTGCCCAATTCTGATTTTCAAGGAGTCATTTTCTTCCTTAAGATTCTGGATCTCCTATTCTAATTGGTTGACTTTCTTTTCATAATCTTGTTTTTCTTGTATTATTCTTATTTTTCTTTTTCGTTTTTCCTCAGTCTCTCTCATTTGATTTTTGAAGTGTTTTTTAAGTTTTTCAATGAATTCTGTTTGAGCAGGTGACCATTTGGCAGTACTCTTTGGGGTATTAGAGGGTTTCTTTGCTTTATTATCCTTCTCTAAAGATGCACCCCAATCTTCTCTATTCCCATAGTAGCTCTCTATGGTTGAATTCTTTCTCCTTTGTGCATTTTTTTTGTAATACTTTAGTTTTTATAATCACCTCTAGTCCTATTGTTAAAGTGGACCCTAGCCTGGAGGTGTTTGTTCTTCTCACCAGGATGAAATCTCATCCTGGGATTTTTCTTCAGATCTTCTCCATTTGTCCCTCTTCTGCCCCTACTCTTATTTGTTTTCATGGATCTAAGTTCACCCAGAGGTGCTATTTTATCTCTTTTGTGGAGGAAAATCTTGAGAGCTTGAAATTTTCTGACCTACTCTGCCATCTTCCCAGAATCCTCTCCAAAATATTTTTATCCCCTTTTTACAGAAGAGGAAATGGAGGTGAAGTGACTTGCCCAGGGTCAGCCTGCTAGTGTCTAAGGCTGGATTTGAACTCAGGTCTAGCACTGTACAATATCCCCTGGGTGTCTCTACTAATTGCTACTCTAAGTACTATCTTATTCTATCCTCACAACCCTGAGAGGCAGGTGCTGTTATTATTCCCACTTTACAGATGAGAAAACTGAGGGAGAAAGAGGTTAAATGAATTGACCAAGGCAGGATTGTGAACTCAAGTCTTCCTGACTTCCTGTCACTGTTTTTTCCTTAGGTTAAAATTTCTTTCAACAGAATCCATGACTTCTCCTGCTTCATTATGAGTGGCTTCCACATTAAGTAAGATATAATGTAGTACAGCAGTTCTCAAAGTGTGGGCCAGGGAACCCTAGGGGTCCCTGACATCCTTTCAAGGTTAAGATTAAAACTATTTTCTTGATAATATGAAGACATTATACAACTATTAAAATATTCCTCCCTTTTCTAACTATAAATCTGTGAGGCTAGATTTTCTGCATATGCTTCAATAAAAGCAACACATAGCAACAGATTGAATTCAGGAAAAGATAGGAGAATCCAACTGTCTTCTATTAAGCCAGGCATTAAAGAGATTTGCAAAAATGTGTGACAATGCCACTCCTCACTAATTTTTCTTATTTTGGAAAATAGTTATTTTGTTCATTTAAAATGTTATTTATGTTAACATATAATGGGCTTATTATTATTATTATTTTAAATGAAGTAATAAGTAAATATTTTAAAAATCAGTTTTTCATCCTAATATGTTAATATCAGCAGCTATAACCCACACAAACAAGAGATTTTTGAGATCTTCAATAATTTTTAGGAGTATAAAGGGGTCAGTCCTGAGGCCAAAAGTTTGAGAACCATTGGTGTAGTAGATAGAGAGCTGGCCTTGGAGTCAGAAAGACTCTAGGGTTCAAATGTTATCTTTCATGCATATAAGCCAAGTCATTTAAACTCTCAGAGGCCCCAAATAATTCTTTAAAAATTAATTATTAAAAATATATTAGGAATATATTTTTCAAAGATGGTGGAGTAAAAGCAGTAACTTGCTTGAGCTCTCCCCCAAACCCTTCCACATACCTGTAAAAAATGGCTCTAAACAAATTCTAGAACAGCAGAACCTACAAAAAGACAGTGAAACAAATTTCCAGGCCAAAACAACCTGGATGGTTGATGGGAAAGGTATATCGCGCCAAGCAGGGAGAGAAATGCAGTTTGGCATGGGCACGCAGGCAAACCAGGCCTCAGCGAACCTGGAGCAGGCCTCAGAGGATTGAATCCCAGGCAGCTGTGGTGGTTTCCAGACTTCTCAACCCATGATTGACAAAGACAGCTTAGAAGGTCTGTAGGAAAAATCTGTAACTGGAGTGAGAGAGAAGCTAGGTCCCATCGGGGTCCTTGCGCATGGACCTGGGGCAGCAGCTGTTTCCTGAGCTTCTGGTCCACAGACTGAGGGGGAATCGAGTGGCTGATCAGAGGAGGATTGCAGGGATCTCTCTGCTGATGCTGAGGCAGGATTCTCTTGCTTTGCCTGTACTGGGATCTGGGTCACAGTTCTGGGTGGCAGTCCTGGGGCAAGGAGAAGTGCTGACGTGGTGAGCTTGTGGTGGTGGACAGGAAATCCTCCTCACAGTTCCAAGGCAGAAAAGAGTGCTTGTGGTCACTTATAGAACAGAGCACAGGCCAGGAAAGGAATAAACACCTTGCCCTTGATCATACCACCTTGGAAGAACTAAAAATTTACAGGTCCCTAGAAGTATCTCTGAAAACAGCTACACAAAACCCCCGAAGCTTGGGACAGTACATTCTTTTTTTTAAAATTTATTTTGATTTATCAATAATCACCTTCATATACTTTTGAGTTTAAAATTTTTCTCTGCCTTCCTCCCCACCACCCTCCCCAAGACGGCACACAATCTGATATAGGCTATACATTTACAATCATATTAAACATATTTTCACATTAGTGATGTTGTAAGTAAAAATTAAAACCAATAGAAGGAACCATCAGAAAAAGGAAACAAAACTCAACAGAAGAGCAAAAAAAAAAATAGCAACTCAACTTCCATCGTTCTTTTTTTGGACGCAGATAGCATTTTCCATCACAAGGCTTTGGAGATGTCTTAGATCCTTGTATTGCCAGGAAGGGTTAAGTTTATCAATATTAATCATCACACAATGTGGCTGTTATTGTGTACAACATTCTCTTGGTTCTGCTCACTTCACTCAGCATCAGACCATACAAGTCTTTCCAGGTTTTTCTGAAGTCAACTTGTTCATCATTTCTTATAGCACAATAGTATTCCATCATATTCATATACCACAACTTGTTCAGTCATTCCCCAATTGATGGGCATCCTCTCAATTTCCAATTCTTTGCCACCACAAAAAGAGCTGCTATGAATATTTTTGTAGCCCTTTGGGCATAGTTCCAAATTGCTCTCCAAAATGGTTGGATCATTTCACAACTCCACCAACAATGCATTAGTGTTCCAATTTTCCCACATCTTCTCCAACATTTATTTATCATTTTCCTGTTTTGTCATGTTGGCCAATCTGATAGGTATGATGTGGTACCTCAGAGTTGTTTTGATTTGCATTTCTCTAATCAATAGTGATTTAGAGCATTTTTTCATATGACTATAGATGGCTTTAATTTCTTCATCTGAGAACTGTCTGTTCATATCCTTTGACCATTTATCAATTGGGGAAAGACTAGTGTTCTTATAAATTTGACTTAATTCTCTTTATATTTTAGAAATGAGGCCCTTATTGGAGAGACTGGTTGTAAAAATTCTTTCCCAATTTTCTACCTTCCTTCTAATCTTAGTTGCACTGGTTTTGTTTGTGCAAAAACTTTTCAATTTAATGTAATCAAAATCATCTGTTTTGCTTTTTGTAATGTTCTTTATCTCCTGTTTAGTCATGAATTCTTCTGTTCTCCATAGATCTGACAGGCAAACTATTCCTTGCTCTCCTAGTTTGCTTATAGTATCAGCCTTTATAGCTAAATCATGTACCCATTTTGACTTTATTTTGGTATATGGTGTGAGATTTTGGTCTATGCCTAGTTTCTGCCATATTCTTTTCCAGTTTTCCCAGCAGTTTTTTTCAAAGAGTGGGTTCTTATCCCAGAAGCTGGGGTCTTTGGATTTATCAAATAATAAATTACTATAGTCATTGACTACTGTGTCTTGCATATTTAGCCTATTCCACTGATCCACCACTCTATTTCTTAGCCAGTACAAAGTAGTTTTGATGATTGCTGCTATAATACAATTTAAGATCTGGAATGGCTAGGCCACCTTCCCCTGCATTTCTTTTCATTAGTTCTCTTAATATTATGGAACTTTTGTTCTTCCAGATGAATCTTGTTATCATTTTTTCTAACTCTATAAAATAATTTTTGGTAGTTTGATTAGTATGGCACTGAATAAGTAAATTAGCTGAGGTAGAATTGTCATTTTTATTATATTAGCTCGGCCTACCCATGAGCAACCGATGTTTTTCCAATTATTTAGATCTGACTTCATTTGCGTGAAAAGTGTTTTGTAATTGTGTTCATAGAGTTCCTGGGTTTGTTTCGGGAGATAGACTCCTATATATTTTATAATGTCTATGGTAAGTTTAAATGGAATTTCTCTTTCTATCTCTTGCTGTTGGGCTTTGTTGGTAATATATAGAAATGCTGATGATTTATGTGGGTTTATTTTATAACCTGCAACTTTGCTAAAGTTGTTTATTATTTCAAGTAGTTTTTTACTTGATTCTCTGGGATTCTCTAAGTATAACATCATGTCATCTGCAAAGAGTGAGAGCTTTGTTTCTTCTTTGCCTATTCTAATACCTTCAATGTCTTTTTCTTCTCTTATTGCTAAAGCTAATGTTTCCAGTACGATGTTGAATAATAGTAGTGATAATGGACATCCTTGTTTCACCTCCGGTCTTATTGGAAATGCTTCGAGCTTGTCCCCATTACATATTATTCTTGCTGAAGGTTTTAAATAGATGCTATTTATTATTTTAAGGAGGACTCCATTTATACCTATGCTCTCTAGTGTTTTTAATAGGAATGGGTGTTGTATTTTGTCAAAAGCTTTTTCTGCATCTGTTGAGATGATCATGTGGTTTCTGTTAGTTTTGGTGTTGATATGATGAATTATGCTGATAGTTTTCCTTATATTGAACCACCCCTGCATTCCTGGTATAAATCCTACCTGGTCATAGTGTATTATTCTTGTGATAAGTTGCTGCAATCTATTTGCTAATATTTTGTTTAAAATTATTGCATCTATATTCATTAGAGAAATTGGTCTATAATTTTCTTTGTCTTGACTCTTCCTGGTTTAGGTATCAGCACCATATTTGTATCATAAAAAGAATTTGGTAAGATTCTTTCTTCACCTATTTTACCAAATAGTCTACATAGTATTGAAATTAATTGTTTTTTAAATGTGTCATAGAATTTGCATGTAAATCCATCTGGCCCTAGAGATTTTTTTCCTAGGGAGTTCATAAATGGCTTGTTCAATTTCTTTTTCTGAGATGGGGTTATTTAAGTATTTTACTTCTTCTCCTGTTAATCTGGGCAATTTTTATTTTTGTAAATATGTATCCATTTCACTAAGATTGTCAAATTTGTTGGCATATAGTTGGGCAAAATAATTCCTAATTGTTGTTTTAATTTCCTCTTCCTTGGTGGTAGCTTCACCCTTTTCAGTCTTGATACTAGTAATTTGGTTTTCTTCTTTCTTTTTTTAATTAGATTAACCAAAGGTTTATCTATTTTATTGGTTTTTTCATAAAACCAGCTCTTAGTTTTGTTTATTAGTTCAATAGTTTTCTTAATTTCAATTTTCTTAATTTTTCCTTTGGTTTTCAATATTTCTAATTTGGTGTTTAATTGGGGATTTTTAATTTGTTCTTTTTCCAGTTTTTTTGGTTGTATGCCCAATTCATTTATTTCCTCCTTTCTATTTTATTTATGTAAGCATTTAGAGATATAAAACTTCCCCTAAGAACTGCTTTTGTTGCATCCTGTAAGTTTTGGTATGTTGTCTCATTATTGTCATTCTCTTGAATGAAATTATTGATTGTTTCTATGAATTGTTGTTTGACCCAATCATTTTTTAGGATTAGATTATTTAGTTTCCAATTATTTTTTAGTCTATATTTCCATGGCCCTTTATTACATATAATTTTTATTGCATCATGATCTGCAAAGGATGCATTTAATATTTCTTCCTTTCTGCATTGAACTGTGAGGTTTTTATGCCCTAGTACATGGTCAATTTTTGTGTATGTGCCATGTACCGGTGAGAAAAAAGTATGTTCCTTTCTATCCCCATTAAGTTTTCTCCAGAGGTCTATCATACCTAACTTTTCTAATGTTCTATTCACCTCCTTAACTTCTTTATTGTTTATTTTGTGGTTAGATTTATCTAGTTCAGAGAGGGGGAGGTTGAGGTCCCCCACTAGTATAGTTTTGCTGTCTATTTCTACCTGTAACTCCCTGAACTTCTCCTCTAAGAATATGGATGCTATACCATTTGGTGCATATATGCTTAATAATGATATTACTTCATTGTCTATGGTGCCTTTTAGCAAGATGTAGTTTCCTTCCTTTTCTCTTTTGATAAGATCTATTTTTGCTTTTGCTTTGTCTGAGATCAGGATTGCTACCCCTGCTTTTTTTACTTCAGCTGAAGCATAATATATTTTGCTCCAGCCTTTTATCTTTACCCTGTATGTCTCACTCTTTTTCAAATGAGTTTCCTGTAAACAACATATTGTAGGATTGTGATTTTTAATCCACTCTGCTATATGCTTCCATTTTATGGGAGAGTTCATCCCATTCACATTCATAGTTATGATTACTATCTGTGTCTTTTTCTCCACCCTGTCCCCCCCATTTATGCTTTTCTTTCTCCTTTCTCCTTTCCCCCCTCATTAGTGTTTTGCTTTTGATCACCACCTCCTTCAATCCCACCTCCTTTCTATTATCCCTTTCCCTTTTCTTCCCCTTTACCCTTACTGCTTCTTCCCTCCCTTTTATCCCCCCTCCCTTTTCTTTCCTTTTTTCCCTTCTACTGCCTATAATGCAAGTTAGATTTCTATACTTAACTGATTATGTTATTCCCTTCTTGAGCCAAATCTGATGAAAGTAAGGTTCAAACAGTGCTCATCCCCCTCCCTTCTTTACCTCTGCTCTAATAGGTTTTTGTGTCTTTTCCTGTAATGTAATTTACCCTTGTCTGCCTCCTCCTTTCTCAGTACATTTTCTTAGCTCAGACTAATCCACTTACTTGGATCCATTTAACCCACTTGATTAGATTTTTTTTTATCATTACATCAAAGTCAACTTATATCCACCCCCTTTATGTATACTCCTTTAACATGGTATAATAACAGTACAGTTCTCAAGAGTTGCAAGTGTCATCTTCCCTTGTAGGGATGTAAATATTTTGCCCTTATTAACAATATATCGTATCTTTCTGTCCCATTTACCTTTTTATGTCTCTCTTGAATCTTGTACTTGAAGATCAAATTTTTTGTTGAGCTCTGGTCTTCTTATCAGGAATGTTTGGAAGTCCCCTATTTAGTTGAATATCCATCTCCTTCCCTGAAAAATCACGCTCATTTTCACTGGGTAGTTAATGCTTGGCTGCATTCCAAGATCCTTTGCCTTACGGAATATCATGTTCCATGCCCTATGGTCTTTTAATGTAGAGGCTGCAAGGTCCTGTGTAATCCTGACTGTGGTTCCATGATATTTAAATTGCTTCTTTCTGGCTGCTTGCAGCAATTTTTCTTTAATCTGGTAATTTTGGAATTTAGCTATTATATTCCTTGGTGTTTTCAATTTGGGCTCTCTTTCAGGTGGGGAGCGGTGGATTCCTTCTACAGTTATTTTGCCTTCTGCTTCTACGACTTCAGGGCAGTTTTCCTTTATGATTTCTTGAAAGATATTGTCCAGTCTCTTTTTTTCATCATGATTTTCAGGTAGGCCTATAATTTTTAAATTGTCTGTCCTGGATCAATTTTCCAGGTCAGTTGTTTTACCCATGAGGTATTTTACATTTTCATCTATTTTTTCATTTTTTTGTTTCTGTTTGACTGATTCTTGCTCTCTCATAGAGTCATTAGTTTCCATTTGTTCAATTCTAATTTTTAACATATTGTTTTCTTCTGTTAGATTTTGTACTTTCTTCTCCAATTGGTCAATAGTATTTTTAAGGGATTTGTTTTCTTCAGTGTACTTTTTTTTCCAGTTGGCCAATTGTCTTTTTAAGGACTCCTCTACCTCTCTCATTTGACTTTTAAAATCCTTCTTGAGCTCTTCTAAGAAGGCTTTTTGGGCTTCCGACCAGTTCATATTCCCTTTTGATGTTACAGATGTGGGTTTGATGACAATGTTGTTCTCTTCAGAATTTCTGTCTTGATCTTCACTCTTCTCATAATATGAATCTATCATACGTTTCTTTTTACTCATGCTGTTTCTTTATTCCCTGGCCTTTAAAGAGATTAAGCTCTCCTGCTGGGGAGCAGAGGGCACTGACCCAAGCTTCTTGTGTTGGGAGCCTAGGTCTTGGTCACTGGCTTTGTGTGCTGGGGCCTTGTATGTTTGCAATTGGAGGCTGTAGAGTTCTGGCAGCTTACCTAGTGTTGGACTGGAATCAGCAAGGCTGCGACTTTCAGGCAAATCTAGGTTGCCTGCTTTTCCTTTCCTTTAGCTATGTTTAGCTTCTTTTAGATGGGTGCTGTCAGGTGTTTCTCTGCCTGGAGCCCCTTGCAGTGCTGCCTTCCTTAGTTCTGTTGAGGCACTGGGAGACTCCTTTGCTGTAGAATGCCGAGGCACCTGGTGGTTTTCTGAGCTGGTTTCCACCGGTTTCCCCACTGAGGCACTCGGAGGTCCAGCTGTTGGTGTTTGCCTGCTTGACCACCTGGGCTTTGGGATCTCCTCCTGGTTGGCAGTTGGAGGCTGTAGGGTTCTGACAGCTTACCTGGTGTTGGGCTGGAATCAACAAGGCTGGAACTTTTTGGCACCTCTAGGTTGCTTTTTTCAGCTCCTTTCAGATGAATGCTGCAGGGTGCTTATCCACATGGGGCCCTTTGTAGTGCTGCTTCCCTTATTTTTGCTTAGGCACTGGGAGACCCGTTCGCTGTACATTGCTGAGGCACCAGAATTTCCTCCTGGTGTGCTAAAGTGGGTGTTTCCACTAGCTGGCTGGGCAACTCCCGTTCAGTACTGCTCCCCTTCCCCCAGGGTAAGAGGGGCCTTTCCCATTAATCCCTCTAGCTACCTGGGCTACTGCACTGATGCACCCTGTCTTTCTTCTGGTTCAGCTGTTCCAGGGTTTTTTCTGGGGTGATATTTTCTGGGTTTTCAGAGGTTGATAGGGGAGGGTGAGAGCGACTACCTTCTTACTCCACCATCTTGGCTCCCGGAAGCAGAAGTCCGGGACAGGACATTCTTCACTGGAAGCAGACCCCTACCTTAACAAAGAGTTTATAACTCAAGTAATTGGTTGTGATCATGAGCAAACCTCGCCAAAAAAAAAATAGTCAGACCATAGAATCTTTCTTTGGTGACAAAGAAGATCAAAACCTACAACCAGAAGAAGACAACAAAGTCCAACTTCCTAAATCTAAAGCTTCCAAGAAAAATATGAATTGGTTCCAGGCCATGGAAGAGCTCAAAAAGAATTTTGAGAAGCAAGTAAGATAAGTAGAGGAAAAACTGGGAAGAGAAATGAGAGTGATGCAAGAAAATCATGAAAAATGAGTCAACAGCTTGCTAAAGGAAATCCAAAAAAAATGCTGAAGAAAGTAACATCCTAAAAAAGACTAGACCAAATGGCAAAAGAGGTCCAAAAGGCCAATGAGGAGAAGAATGCCTTAAAAAGCAAAATTGGCCAAATGGAAAAGGAAGTCCAAAAGCTTACTGAAGAAAATACGTCCTTAAAAATTAGAATGGAGCAATTGGAAGCTAGTGACTTTATGAGAAATCAAGACACTGTAAAACAAATTCAAAAGAATGAAAAAATAGAAGACAATTGAAACATCTCTTTGGAAAAACAACTGACCTGGAAAATAGATCCAGGAGAGATAATTTAAAAATTATTGGACTATCTGAAAGGTATGATCAAAAAAAGAGCCTAGACATCATCTTTCAAGAAATTATCGAGGAAAACTGCCCTGATATTTTAGAATCAGAGGGCAAAATAGAAATGGAAAGAGTCCACCAATCACCTCCTGAAAGAGATCCCCAAAGGAAAACTTCTAGGAATATTGTAGCCAAATTCCAGAGTTCCCAGGTCAAGGTGAAAATATTGCAAGCAGCCAGAAAGAAACAATTCAAGTATTGTGGAAACACGATCAGGATAACACAAGATTTAGCAGCTTCTACATTAAAGAACCAGAGGGCTTGGAATATGATAGAATAAATAGGGGGTGGAATAGGATTAAGGGAAATATACTTAGTTTTTCACATCATGACTATTATGGAAATGTTTTGCATGACTACACATGTATGACCTGTATTGAGTTGCTTGCCTTCTCAATAAGGGTGGGTAGGGAGGGAGGAAGGGAGAAAATTTGGAACCCAAAGTTTTAAAAACAAATGTTAAAAAAAATTGTTTTCACATGCAACTGGGAAATAAGATATATAGGAAATAGGGTATAGAAATCTATCCTGCCCTACAGGAAAATTGAAGGGGAAGGGGATAAGAGAAGGGGAGGGTGATAGAAGGGAGGACAGATTAGGGGAAGGGGTATTCAGAATACATGCCATCTTGGGGTGGGGGGAGGGATAAGATGGGGAGAAAATTTGGAACTCAAAATCTTGTGGAAGTGAATGTTGAAAACTAAAAATAAATAAATACTAATAAAAAAATGAAACTAAAAGAAGAGTCTGGCTAATATGGTGGATCTTTAATAAACCTTGTCTTGGCTGAAAAAAAAGAATATATTTTTCAAATGATTCACAATATTTGTGGATGGAAGGAGTTTCTCCACTAGAGATTTCCCATAACAGTGAAATCATGTTTGGACCCTCCCCCCAAACACTACCCAAAAAAGAGATTTCAGATTGAATTATCTGACCAGAGCATTCACACTAATACATAGAAACAGCTTTTAGAAAAGGAATATAGTATAATTATAAAGACCAAACTTGGCCTCAAAGAAAAGAAGAGAAAATGGCTGTTGAATGCTGGATATACTTTCAAACTTGGCTGATGTGTTAGTTTCTCTCTCTCTCTCCCTACACACACACACACACACACACACACACACATTTGGAAATGAATATAATGTAAAAATAAAAGAAGGACAATTGGTAGACAGTACATGACAACATGGAAACACAATGCTATTTGGACATAAACTATATCCAGACTAAGAGCTTTTCTCAGTTCCTAATAAAACTTAGAGGATCATCCTTTCAACACTAGAGAGAAATTCTGACATATGCTTTTTGTTGACATTTTCCACATAGCATCAGAAAGATGTAACAGGATGTTTATGGGTACAGCCTTCCTTATCTCTTCTTGGCAAAGAAGACCTACACCCACACATAGTTGGCTAAAATCCTGTTATGGATATAGTACATTACATATTCTATAGTGGCTGCTAAGTTTTCAGGTAGAATAATAAGACAACAGATTCTAGGAAAAAAATTTAAATCTTATCTTTAGATCTTACCCACTTGTCCTCTTCTCTAGGACCCCAATACTCTTGGGATGTTCTCACAATTTGTCCCCAGTTACTCAGAGATACCCTAGTTTGTGTGAGGAATCTGGCACAAGTGGATGCATGTACACACATACACAACAACAATACCTCACCTCCTCTTTTCATACTCCATCCTATGTTCTAGACCTCTCTTACCATTCTTCAAAATTTATCTGTTTTCTATCACCTCTCCCTACATATTGAATGCCTCCCCACTTCCCCTCTGGCTTTTACAAATCTTGTCTGCTATGACACAAGCTGTTCAAATCCAGCCTCAGGCACATAACACTTACTAACTGTGTGACCCCTAGACAAGTCACTTAACCCCAATTGCCTCACCAAAAAAAAAAAAAAGATATGACACAAGCACCACGTCTTTCATGAAACCTTCTCTCACTACTCTGTAAAATGAAAGGGTTGGAGAAAACAAGACACAGGAGGAAAAAAGATCAGAAAGAGACATGGAAGCGAAGTATCATGTTTTCACTTTACGCTTCTGCAGTGCCTAACACCATGCTCTATGTGTTGTGAACCTTCAAGCAGCATAGTGTAGTAGAAAGAAGAAATGGAGTTAAAAGGCTCAATTTAGCATCATACCTCTGGCACTTATTGGCTATGTAAGCTAGAACAAAGTCATTTAACTTCTCTGAGCCTCTGTGTCTTCATCTATAAAATGGGAATAATAATATT
The DNA here is from genome assembly GCF_900497805.2 of Vombatus ursinus. Classification (NCBI taxonomy): domain Eukaryota; kingdom Metazoa; phylum Chordata; class Mammalia; order Diprotodontia; family Vombatidae; genus Vombatus; species Vombatus ursinus. The sequence goes on from NW_020954610.1 coordinate 53,743,346, forward strand.
GCCAGTATCCTCTAACTCACAGAATTGTAATGAGAATCAAATGAGGTGATGTATACAAAGTGCTATACAAATATAATCTATCATTATACTTATTATCATTACTATTCCTACTTATGTGTTTGTGACTTGGCTTCTATTTTTTAAAATGAGGCTCTTTTAAAATGATTTTTTAAATCAAAGTATGGGTTTTTAAAAAAAATATTACAGCTAGGTGGTACAGTGGACAGAGCATTGGGCCTTGAGTTAGGAAGGCCCAAATTCAAATCCTTCCTCAGATACTTACTAGCTGAAGTCATTTAACCCTATTTGCCTCAGTTTCCGCATTTATGAAATGAGCTGGGAAAGGAAATGGCAGACTAATCTAATATTTTTGCCAAGAAAGCCCAAAGGGAATCCTGAAGAGTCAGACACAACTGAAATGACAGAACAACAGCAATATCTAAAGTTACTCTGCATTTTCTACTATGTGAAACTAGGTTTTCAGAGTAGAGAATTCTAAGCAACTAAACCACATGAAAATGCACCAAATGCAAGAGGTTTTTTGCTTTTTAATTGTTACCCACACTCAGGGTGGGGTGGGGGGAAGTCTCCCAGAAAAAGGGCTCTGGTTCATTGCTGAAGGAGTCTGACCCCTAAAAGAAGGGCAGTCAGGCTACTCTTATAACACTATACCCCAGAGGTGGGAGTGGGGAGTCAGGGGATCTGTTACAAAACTTAGATATGATTCGTGTCTAGGCTCATCTCTTAGATAGGATCCGTGTCTGGATCCTTTTGAGAAAGATACTCAATGTACAAAGTACCTATCAGACATATTATTATTATTATTATTATTATTAACAGATAACATTTATATAGTACATGTAAAGCAATTGATTATATATGTATTATTATATATTGTGCTCTTATATATACATTTTGTTTTTGTTCACTTGTTTCACTTGCATCTGGTTCCTTGTGACCCCATTTAGGGTTCTCTTGGCAAAGATACTGGAGTGGCTTGCCGTTGCCTTCACCAGTTCGTTTTACAGGTGAGGAAACTGAGGCAAACTGAGTTAGATGACTTGCCCAGGGTCACACAGCTAGTGAGTGTCTGAGGTCTGATTTGAATTCAGGAAGATGAGTCTTCCTGACTCCAGGCCCAGCCCTCTGTGCACTATGGTGCCACCTAGCTACCCACACAGACATTTATTATCCCATTTAATCCTTACAACAACCCTGAAAGATAGATGCTATTATCTTCATTTTAGAAATAAGATACCTGAGGCAAACAGAAGTTAAATGACTTGTCCAGGGTGACACCACCAATAAGTGTCTGGGGCTGAATTTGAATTCAAGCCTTTCAGGTTCCAGGGCCAGGACTCTATCCACTACTGATAAAGTAGGAGGCTTAGCTGTCATAAAGGAAATTCTTACAACACAAAAGACTCATACATGCCCATCAGCAAATACATAAAACCCAGTTACACACATTCTTTAGCAAGTAACCAGAGAGCATTCAACCAGCTTCATGGCGAGGGCTCCAGTCAAACTCCCTCCATATTCTAGGCAGCCAAATGCACTGGGCCTGAAGTCAGAAAGACTTAAGTTCAAATCCAGCCTCAGATACTTAGTAGCTGTGTTACTGTAGGCAGATAACTTTAATTTGCCTCAGTTTGTTATTGTCTGGGCTGGCCAGGAGCACAGTGTAATGGCAGCAGCAATAGAGAGCAGGGAACATTCCAGTGACCAGGAATAGTAAGGGAACTGAACATCAGGGTAGGAAATACCTGGGCAGAAAAAGATCCCAGGGATCCCCTGCACTAGCACGGGTATCAATAACAGGCAGTTCTGTCATTCATTTCCTAGTCTTGGGTCATAATTCCAAAGCAGAGAAGAGTGGTCTCAAGGGAACAGAGGTCCTATCTATGGAAGGAACAAGGAATAAGTTCCAGAAACAGAGTTATGTGGTTTCTAGCCCACGAGTAGAGTAGGGACTCAGGTCTAATCTGTGTGTGTATGTTTGTGTGTGTGTGGCAATTAAGTGACTTGCCCTGAGTGACACAACTAGTTATGTGTCTGAGTCTGGATTTGAAATCAGGTCCTCCTGTCTCCAGGGCTGGTGCTCTATCCACTGAGTCACCTAGCTGCCCCCCTCAGGTCTAATCTTTAGCCCTGAACATAAGCCTGCAATGGAATAAATCAGGGCAGGAGAATAAAACCAAAGGAGAGCCAGCAGTTCAGTCAGTCTGAACTTGCAAAACCTTCTAACTGGTTAACAGTAACTAAGTCCATGGAAACCCAAGCATATGCAAGCCAACAGATTGAAACCTGGGTCATAAACTTGCAGAGCACAGAGTGCAGGAGGTCAGTGAACAAATCTCTACCCAAATCATACCACATTGAAAGAACTGAAAACTTGAAGGATCCCAAACTGATGAAAGCATCAAGAGGACATAAAAAGGCAGACACTGAGGACAGACATCCTAGAAGTGATCAGAGCTCAACACTAACATAAAGTCTAAAGTCAAGAAATAAAATGGAAAAAAAATGAGCAAACAAAAAAGAACCCAACCATAAAAAAGCTAGTGTAGTAACAGGGAAGCTCAAGACACAAACAGAAGACAATGACTTGAAAACATTTATAAGCAAAACCTCAAGAAAAAATGTAGATTGAACACAAGCAAAACAAGAATTTCTAGCAGTTGAAAAAGATTAAAAAAGAGCACAAAAAAATTTTAAATCAAACAAGAGAAAAAGAGGAAAAATTAGAAAAAGAAGTGAGAAATTATGAGGAGATAATTAGCAGCCTTCTCCAAAGAGGTACAAAACAATGCTGAAGAAAATAACTCCTTAAAAATTAGAATTGGCCAAATGGAAACTAATGATTTTATGAGAAATCAAGAAACAATAAAATAATGTCAAATGACAGAAAGAAAAAGAAAATGTGAAATATTCTATAGGAAAAAACTACTGAAATAGAAAGATAATTTGAGAATATTGGATGACCTAAAAGCCATGAAAGAGCCTAGATACAATATTTCAAGAAATTATAAAGAAAAACCATCCAGACATCTTAGAACAACAGGCAAAATAAAAGTTGAAAGGACTTACCAGTCACCTCCTGAAATAAATCCCAAAATGAAAACTCCTAGGATATTATACCCAAAATTAAGAACTCCTAAGTCATGGAGAAAATACTGCAAAGAGTCAGAAAAAATAAAATAATTCAAGTACCATGGAGCCACAGTAAGGATCACACGAAATTTACAGAAAGCTTAAACTATGATATTCCCGAAGGCAAAGGAAGTAGCATTACAATCAAGAATAATTTACCCAGTAGAACTGAATATTATCCTGCAAGGGGAAAATGGACATTTAATTCAAAAATTTAAATGTCACCACCTGTCTAATTCTTACAAGGGCTTGTCAGCAAATGCAGAGCAATTATAACAGCAAAATAGAAATAACAATGAAGCAAACTAACAAAGTGAAAAAATAAAGAAAATAAAATGAGAAGAAATGTTTCCCCTTTTAGAAAGAAAGTCTACTCTCAAATAAACTTTCAGAGTATGTGGGTTCCTTTCAACCAGGATGGGGGAGGAGGAGATGAGGAAGTAGTCTGGGGCAACTATAGCATTTCACAGATGGTTAATAGTGGCTGAATCCAGCAACTATCTAATGGAACCTCTAACCAGAGACAAGCCCACAGGCATGTTACTCAGATTCATATCCAGTTCAAAAACTTAGAGAATTCAGAGCAGGAGACAGTGAGCAGCTTTTGCCCCAGAAGATGTAACTTTGGGAGCACTGAAAGCTTGCAGGTTGCCAATCTGATCTGTCCCTGAGACCCCTGGAAAAAGTATAACACTCAGTAATACCCTAATAAAGCAGCAGAAGAACCTAAGAGAACAAAAAGTCCATTCAGACATTCCCCCCAGAAATACACAGAGTCAGGCCCTAACATAAAATCTAAAGTCAGGAAATAAGAAACAGAAAAGAAATCCCACCATAAAGAGCTTTTATGGTGAGAGGGCAGCTTAAGGCACAAACTCAGAAAAGAATGACTCCAAAATGTCTACAAGCAAAATATCAAAGAAAAATGTGGCTTAGGCACAAATGCAGCCTGAATTCCTGGAAAAGATAAAGCAAGAATTTTTTTAATGGCTAAAAATGTTTTCTAAATCCAAATGAGAGTGCTAGAAGAAAAAAAAATGGGAAAAGAAATGAGAGCTATATACATGGAAAGAAAAGTAACTATTTGGAATAAGACATACAAAACCTTAGCAAAGAAAAAAACTGCCCCCAACTAGAGTTGACTAAATTGAAGCTAATGACTTCATGAAATAAGAGAAATTAAAACAAAGTCAAAAGACTGGAAAAAAAATAGAAGAAAACAGAAAGGATCTTATAGCAAAAACAAGCAATCTATCAAACAAATCAAGGAGAGATAATTTAAGAATCATCAGACTCCCTGAAAGCCATCACCAAAAAAAAAAAAACCTACACAATAAATTTCAAGAAATCATATGAAAAACTGACCAGGTCTCTTAAAACTAGAAACAAAGTAGACATAGAAAAGATCCACCAGTCATTTCCTGAAAGAAACCCCAAAATGAAAATTTTGAGGAATATTATAGCCAAAATCTAGAACTTCTAGTTCAAGGTAAAAATACTACAAGCAGTCAGAAAGAAGTAATTCGAGTATTGAGAAGCCAAAGTCAGTATCATGCAAGATTTAGCAACCACCACTTTGAAGTAGTGGGAAGCTTGGAATATGATAATCCAAAAGGCAAAATATCCAGGAATATAGTATTATATTTACAGCAAAAGATGGGGAAAATCATAAGTTGGGAGGGGGACTCAATATTAGAGAAAGATAGAGGAAAATATAAACCTAACTCTCATAAGTTTAGTGTAAATAGATTAAACAATCCAATAAAATGAAAAAGAGTGACAGATTGGATAAGGAAACAAAACTCTACAATCTGATGTTTACAAGAAAAAGTCATACAAAAAATAATAGTGAAGAGACAGAAAAAATTTTACTATGCATCAAGTAGATCCAAAAAAACAGCAGGAGTTGCCATCATGCTATTTTGACAAAGCAGAAACAAATATTCAAGATATAAAAAAGGGATAAACAAGAAAATTCTCTTATACTGAAGTGGATCATAGAAAACAAACCAATATTAGTAATAAACACGTGTGCTCTGAATGCCTAAGCAACCAAATTTCATAAAACAAACATTACCTAACCTATAAAGAGACATAGACAGTAACACCATAGTGACAGAAGATTTCAATATTTCTCTCAGTTTTGGATAAGTCTAACAAAAAGATAAACAAAATGGAAAATATAGAACAGAATCAGTTCCTGGAGAAACTTGAGTTAAAAGACTTATGGCATCTTTTAAACAGGGCAGTGAAAGAATATACATATTTCTTAGTAGCACATGGAACTTTTAGAAAAATTGACCATGTGTTAGGGCAAATAGCTATTGCAAAAAAAAAATGTAAAAAGTCAGAAAGAGTTAATACATCCTTTATAGACCATAATGGAATAAAAATTGCAGTTGACTTGGGACCACAAACAAAACATATAGACCCAAATAGATTCTTAACAATGAAATTCTAAATAATTAGTGAGTCAAAGAATGAATCATAGAAAAAATTAGTGACTATGGAAAAGAAAATGATAATAATGAAATATCACACCAAAATTTCTAAACTACAGCTAAAGTAATTCTGGGGGGAAAGGGGAAGGTAGCAGATTAATGAACTGAATATACATTTTAAAAAATTAGGAAGCCAGCAAATAAACAAATATAAAATAAGCATAAAAGAAGAGATTTTAGAGGGGAGAAGAGATATTAAAAATTAGAAAGGAAATAGATAAATGAGAAACAAAAAAAATCCTATAGAAATGATGGATAAGACTAAAAGCTGATTCTTTGAAAAGACCAACAAAATTGGTAAACCTTTAGCTAATCTGATTTTAAAAAACAGGGCAGAAAATCAAATCAATAAAACAGCAAATGAGCAAAGTGAAAGCACAGCAAAACCAAAATAAGGAAGAAGAATCAGGATATATCATGTACAGTTATATGCTAACAAAACTGAGATCCAAAAGAAATACAGGAATACCTTTAAAAATATAAAATACCCAAACTATTAGAAGACTAGCTAGAGATCTTACATAACCCAACTTCAGAAAAAGAAAAAGATCTAGCTGTAAAGGAACTACCAAAGAAAACAACTCCTGGTCCTGATTGATTCACAGGGGAATTCTATCAAACTTTTAGAGAATTGTTAGTACCTACACTTTACAAATTATTCTCAAAAACTGAGAAAGAAAGCACCCTACCAGAATCCTCTTATGAAGCAAATATAGAGCCAATACCTAAACTAAGAAAAGCTAAAATGCAGAAGGAAAACTATAGGCCAATATTATTAATGAATAATTGACTCAAAATTTTAAAGAAAATTCTGTCAAATAGAATAACAGCAATTTATCTAAGAAATCATTGATTATAATCAAATGAGATTTGTACTAGGAATGAAAGTATGGTTTAACATTAAGAAAACAATCACCATAATTAATCATATTAAAAACCATGGCATCCAAAACCACATGATTATCTCAATAGATGCAGAAAAGGCTTTTGACAAAATGAAACACTTAAAAAAACTCTTTAGTGCTAAAAACTACAAAGTATAGGCAAAAAGGGACCTTTTAAAATATATAAAATATCTATCTAAAACCAAAAGCAAGCATCATATGCAATAGAGGTACACTAGAACCTTTTCCAATAAAAATGATAGTGAAACAAAGATGCCCACTCTCCCCACTATTATTTCATATAGTTCTGGAAATGCTAGCAATAGCAATGGGCCCAAAGAAAGAAATTAAAGACATAAAGAAAGGTAAAGAGGAGATAAAACTATCCTTATTTGCTGATGATATAATGCTTTACTAGGAAAATCCTAGTGAATCAGCAAAGATAGTAAGATAATAAAATAGCTTCAGCAAAGTTGCAGGCTACAAAATAAATTGACAACATTTCTATATAATAATAATAAATAATAAATTACAATAACATAATAAATATAACAAATTACAAATAATCAAAATTTAACATTTCTATATATTAACAACAGAACACAAGAAGAAATAAGAGAAAGGGAAATCCCATTGAAAATAACTATAGGGGCAGCTAGGTGGTGCAGTGGATAAAGCACTGGCCCTGAGTTCAGGAGGACCTGAGTTCAAATATGGCCTCAGACACATAACACTTGCTAGCTGTGTGACCCTGGGCAAGTCACTTAACCCCATTGCCTAGCACAAAAAAAAAACCAACAACTATAAAATGTATACAATTTTGGAGGATCAATTTACCAAAGCACATAAAAGACCTGTATAGATTCAATTCGAAAGTGCTCCTTTAGGGGCAGCTAGGTGGCACAGTGGATAGAGCACCAGCCCTGGAGTCCAAAGGACCTGAGTTCAAATCTGGCCTCAGATACTTGACACTAGCTGTGTGACCCTAGGCAAGTCACTTAACCCCAATTGCCACACACAAATACATACATATATATATATACATATATATATATATATATATAGCTCCTTTAAAAAATAAAAGAACAGCTTAAATAGCTGTGGGAATATTCAGTTCTCATGGCTAAGGCCATACAAATATAATACAAATGACAATATTTATGAAAATTTATTTATGCTTTTAATGCTATACTAATTAAATGACCAAGGGAATATTTTATAAAACCCGATAAAATAATAATAAGATTCATTTGGAAAAACAAAAGATCTAGAATATGAAGGAAAATGATGAAAAGTAGAGAAAAAGAGAGAATACCACTTCAGACTTCAAACTATATTATAAAGCAACAGTCATCAAAACCATCTGGTATTACTGGACACCTCACATTCAGTAAATTGGCATAAATGGGAAAAAATGGTGACAATGTTAGATGGAATGTGGAATGATAAGCGCACAAATACATTGTTGGTGGAGTGGTGAAATAGTATAACCACACAATTAAGTGACTAAAATGTCCATACCCTTTGAACTACAGACTCTATTATGGGGCTTATACCCCCAAAGAAGCCATGATAAGAAGAAAATCCCTATAGAAACCAAAATATTCATAGTGGCATTTATTGTGATAGCTAAGAATTAGAAACAAGTAGATGCCTATGAATTGAGAAATGACTAAACAAATTATGGTGCATGAAACTAATGGAATGTTGCTGTGCTGTAATAAATTATGTATGTGATGAATACAGAGAAGCATGGAGAGATCTATATAAACTGATGCAGAATCAAATAAGCAGAATTAATAAAACAATATACACAGTAGCTATGATAACATAAATAGAAAGAACAACTATACACCAAAAAATCAAAAGTAAATGAAACAAAATTATAAGATTAAGCAAGCCTAGACTGAGGAGGTATGGGAGGACACGCCTACCCCACTCATTCATTGGAGATAGGAAGTCCACAAGTGTTACACATTGCATATGTTTTTGAACTTTTTCAACATATTGATAACTTGTGCTGATATTTTTCATCTCTAAAAAATATTATTTGTCATATCAGATGACTCTCTGGGAGAGGGAGAGGAAAGGATACTTAAAATAATGATGATGTAATAAACAGAAGATATAAATTTTTTTCTTTAATTTTTTTGTTAATTTATTTTGATTTATCAATAATCACTTCCATATGCTTTTGAGTTTAAAATTTTTCTCCCCCTTCCTCCCCATCACCCTCCCCAAGACAGCACACAATCTGATATAGCTTATACATTTACATCCATATTAAACATATTTTCACATTAGCGATGTTGTAAGTAAAAATTAAAACCAATAGGAAGAACCATCAGAAAGAGGAAACAAAACTCAACAGAAGAGAAAAAAAAATGACAATTCAACTTCCATAGTCCTTTCTTTGGATGTGGATAGCATTTTCCATCACAAAGCATCTGGAGATGTCTTAGATCCTTGTATTGCCAGGAAGGGTTAAGTTTATCAATATTAGTCATCACACAACATGGCTGTTATTGTGTACAACATTCTCTTGGTTCTGCTCACTTCACTCAGCATCAGACCGTACAAGTCTTTCCAGGTTTTTCTGAAGTCAGCCTGTTCATCATTTCTTATAGCACAATAGTATACCATCACATTCATATACTACAACTTGTTCAGCCATTCCCCAATTGATGGGCATCCTCTCAATTCCCAATTCTTTGCCACCACAAAAAGAGCTGCTATGAATATTTTTGTACATGTGGGTCCTTTTCCCATTTGTGTGATCCCTTTGGGATATTGCCCTAGAAGTGCTATTGCTGGGTCAAAGGGTATGCACATATTTATAGCCCTTTGGGAATAGTTCCAAATTGCTCTCCAAAATGGTTGGATCATTTCACAACTCCACCAACAATGCATTAGTGTTTAATTTTCCCACATCTTCTCCAACATTTATCATTTTCCTGTTTTGTCATGTTGGCCAATCTGATAGGTGTGATGTGGTACCTCAGAGTTGTTTTGATTTGCATTTCTCTAATCAATAGTGATTTAGAGCATTTTTTTCATATGACTGCAGATGGCTTTAATTTCTTCATCTGAGAACTGTCTATTCATATCCTTTGACCATTTATCAATTGGGGAATGGCTTGTATTCTTATAAATTTGACTTAATTCTCTATATATTTTAGAAATGAGGCCCTTATCAGAGAGACTGGTTATAAAAATTCTTTCCCAATTTTCTACCTTCCTTCTAATCTTAGTTGCATTGGCTTTGTTTGTGTAAAAACTTTTCAATTTAATGTAATCAAAATTATCTATTTTGCTTTTCGTGATGTTCTCTATCCCCTGTTTAGTCATGAATTCTTCTGTTCTCCATAGATCTGACAGGTAAACTATTCCTTGCCCTCCCAGTTTGCTTATAGTATCAGCCTTTATATCCAAATCATGAACCCATTTTGACTTTATTTTGGTATATGGTGTGAGATTTTGGTCTATGCCTAGTTTCTGCCATACTCTTCTCCAGTTTTTCCAGCAGTTTTTTTCAAAGAGTGGGTTCTTATCCCAGAAGCTGGGGTCTTTGGGTTTATCAAATAATAGATTACTGTAGTCATTGACTACTGTGTCTTGCATATTTAACCTATTCCACTGATCCACCACTCTATTTCTTAGCCAGAACCAGGCAGTTTTGATGATTGCTGCATTATAATACAATTTAAGATCTGGAATGGCTAGGCCACCTTCCCCTGCATTTCTTTTCATTAATTCTCTTGATATTCTGGACCTTTTGTTCTTCCAGATGAATCTTGTTATTATTTTTTCTAACTCTATAAAATAATTTTTGGTAGTTTGATTGGTATGGCACTGAATAAGTAAATTAACTTAGGTAGGATTGTCATTTTTATTATATTAGCTCATCCTACCCATGAGCAACTGATGTTTTTCCAATTATGTAGATCTGACTTTATTTGTATGAAAAGTGTTTTGTAATTGTGTTCATAGAGTTCCTGGGTTTGTCAGGAACAACTAGGGGAAAAAGAAAGTAACTACCAATCAAAATTTATGCTATTAGATAGGGTTTATCAGTAGTTTACCAAGTCTGAGACAAACACACATGCTTTTAGTAGGCATTTACTAAACCTGCTGGACACATATACATCATTAGTAGTTGTTTACCAAATCTGAGGAACACATATATCATTAGTAGTTGTTCAACACATTTGAAGAACACACATGTTATTAGTAGATGTTTGCCAAATTGGGAAGACACATACATCATTCCTGGCTGGTTACCAAATTGGGGAGTACACATATTGTCATTGCCTATCTATAACACTCAATTTCTTATTTTATAACAGAAATACAATTTATATAACAACTACATAGTCACAAAATGGAGGTTTAAAACAAAATGGAATTGCTTATCCTAAATTAACATATTTACTCCCACTACAGAGCAGCCAAATGGCACAGTGGATAGAGTGCTGGACTGAAGTCAGGAAGATTTCATGAGTTCAAATCCGGGCTCAGACACTTACTAGTTGTGCGACCTTGGGCAAGTCACTTGCCCTGTTTGCCTCAGTTCCTCATCTGTAAAACAAGCTAGAGAAGGAAATAGCAAACCATTCCAGTATCTTTGCCAAGAAAACCCCAAAAATGGGATTATGAAGAGCCAAACATGACTGAAACCAACAACAATTATACTTAATCCAATAGATTAGGGTGAGCTCTCCTCATCATCTATATTGCACAATCATAAAGGGTCTCTTTCAGCCCTATCTTACTTACCTACTTACCACATTGCTTACTTATTACCATGTTTAAAGCATTAAGGGCAAGCCTATATGTCAGCTCTATTCCAAGAGAAGGAATGTGGTAAACAGACTGATTCAATTCAATCAACATTTATCAAACATATATTATGAGCAAAGTTCTATGCTAAGTGCTAGAAATATAAAGAAAAAAAATCAGACCTTGCCCTCAAGGAGCTTAAATTCAGTTAAGAGGAAATAACATATATTAAATACAGAACATACAAAAAGTATAGTCCTAAAAATGCATTGGGCTGTTACTTATTTCATCTCCTTTTCTTTTTATAGAAGGGAGGCAGGGTATTCAGATCAATTTGTAAGATTATATAGGGAGGTTAACCTTTACTTGGTACAGTAACTATAGCACAATATCTGAAAAGGTTATGAACACAGCCATTAATTCCTGAAAGGGTCAGAGATGACTCATTAATCTAAATATTTGCACACACTTCATTTAGGATGTTGGGGAATTTATTTTTTTTTAGTAAAGTTTAGTTTCTTTTAGGATGGTGCTAGCACAAACCTTTGGGGTAGTACTCAAAAGTGAGGACTATATAGGTTCCCCAGAGTAGAAGACAGGACTTACAGAAAAGCAATTGTTGATGACCTATTGCCATTCTTCTATCTTATTTGACATTTTCTGTGGAGTGAACTAAAGGCTATCATTTACCCAGGGGTATACTGGAGTCAACTGGTAACAGTTTATGAAAGCTGATTGTTAAATTTTCAGTGTGAACATTTACAGTTCAGAAATTGGCAATCACTACAAATCAGGGTTTGATTTTTTGGTTTTTTTAATTGTCCAGACTTAAGAACAAGATAGAGAAAATGTTAATAATGCAGATTAAATTTAAAAGTGTGTAGTGAGTTTTCGGGAGATGGGAATTAAGTATTTACTAGCACAACCTGATAAATTTTGTTATCTTAAGTGCTTGCACAGGAGCCCTTCTACCACAATAATGGAGAACTAAACAGGAGTTATATACTCTGAGTTTTCCAGAGGAAATTCTGGAATGGAGTAAAAATGAACCAAAGAACTATGATTTTCTTGTAAGCCTCAAGACTGAACATGGTCCTTGCAAACCCAGAACTTGGAATGCTGGGCCACAGGTTTCATCACAAGAGTTAAATTTACTGGGAGAGAGGAGATTAGAAAGCAATTCTTTCAGGTAAATCTTGAGGATCCTTCTCACCTCCTGTAATGTTATAAGGTAAAATAATATTATACTGCTATATTAATAACTAATTATTAATTTGTGATTCACCCTTTTCCTTCTATTTTCTGTTAAGGCCCAATTCCTGAAAAGATCAGTTAGTCTCACATGGGCTTGGCCTAGCAATAAGATTGCTCCTAGCCCTCAAGGCACATGCTAATTGGGCCCAAATGATCCAAAGGGTAGACCTAATTCTGCTTACAGTATAAACAGAATCCAATCTGGGTAAGCCTTTGCCTGGAGGAGGAACCCCCAGTGTTTGGTCCCCTCCATTAGAGTTTAGTGCAACTCATCTCATGAAGGAGAAAACTAGTTAGAGATGTCTAGATGGAGAAGGCTTCCCCTTTCCCAATGCCTTGAGGCTGCTGGCTTTCAAGATGAGGTGACATTCTCTTAGCCCACTTCCTCATTAAATGTCTACCAATTGGGGTTGATCTTCACTTGTCAGGGGAGTTCCTTTTCAGAAGCAATTTAAGGCACTTCAGGGTCTCCCTTGGTGCCTTAGGTTACCGAGAAAAACCACTGACCATCAATTTCTTGATTGCCGGCTGGCCTAATTAATAAATTGATTATCAATTACCCAGAAACTCTGTCTCCAGGGTTTTCATTTGTCTCAATTAATAGGAGATTTTTACATTGAGCTAAAAGAGAGATTTGTGAGTCATCTATCTGTATAATAAATTCCTTGTCACATGATAGTCAATATATGTATTTGAATTCCTGATTTTTAAAGCATCTTAATTTTGTCCTGTCCGGTGTCTAGTAAACTTGGAACAAGCATCGACATGACCCTGGAAATATGGTATGAAGTTCACAGTTTGCTTTTTATAGTTAATGTTTCATATTTCTCTTTGCCAGTGATTGGCTGAAACTCTGTATAGAGTGTCAGTAACATTCAAAGCCAAATAGAGTTTGCAAAGGAAAGCTCACGTAATCTATGCCTTAGTCATCCCATTTTCTCGTTTTTATGACCATCTGCATCTCTACAACTGAGTCATACATTTGCATACATTCATTATAGATTTTCAAATGACCAGATAGATGAGTATTTATTACTGTGTTTACTGCATGCCCCACACCATAGGAAGCATAGGAAATACAAGCAAAAATGAAAAAGAGACAATCCCTGCCCTCAAGGAGCTTACATTCAAATAAAAGAAGACAACACATAAAAGGGAAGAAAGTCAGGCAGGCTGGAAGGCAACAAGATTTTGCCTACTCTGGTTTGGTGCCTACTCTGCACCAAACACTGTGATTTTACAAATATCAGCTCATTTGATCCTGCTAGGTAGGTGCTATTACTATCCTCATTTTACAGTTGAAGAAGCTGAGGTAGACAGAGGTTAAGTGACTTGCCCAGAAACACACAGCTAGCAAGTATCTGAGGCAAGATTTAAACTCAGATCTTTCTGACTTTAGGCCCAGGGTTCTATCCATTGAATCACCTAGATGCCTCAAGAGAGCTTAAAAGCAGGGAATGGGGGTGGATAGGGTCAGGGGAAAGGGAGTTAGAACAACTATCAGAGCAGAAACTGAGGTCAAGAAGTTGTGTGAAGAAGTCATGGGTTAAACTAGATTTGGAGTGAGGATGATATGGATATGGATGCTTCCTCAAATGGAGTTTCTAGGAACAAATTCACCAATCAGAGGAGAAAGCCATAGAGGTACAGGCATTGCCAGTGTGAGAAGGCCATTGGGCCAGACTTCAGCAAGTAGTCTGGACTGAGCTTAGTTTGGAGTGACATCTTGCTGGAGATATTATAGAGGGAATTTTCTTTTAGTTCCTAATTGGACTAGGGACCTCTGAGTTCCCTCACAGCTCCCAAGAATCTGTGACTCTTAATAGCATAAGAATCGACAAGATATTTTGAGCTCATTCTCTAGGAGGATAATAGCATTTAAAGCTGAAAGAGGTTTTAGACTGGAAGCCAGTCCAACCATCTCATCTTAAAGATGAAAAATCTTAACGTGATCAACCCCTTTAATTTAGCAAACTGGAACACATGGTACTTGAATTCTTCCCCTACCTATTTGTTGTTGTTGTTATTATAGAACTGTCTGATACCATTCATTAAAGCAGACCTGCACAGCTTGGCAGAAGGTAAGGGCCAAATTAAAATAGGCTAAACTTCTTGGGGCCACAGATAGGTTAGATTAGAGACAACAGTTGGTTGCTGAGGCTCACGTGACAAACAGGAGAACACATGGTAGCAACCCTACATTTTCCCTGGCCCCCTGAAATCCTTCGGTAGGCTGCAAGCAGACCACGGGCTGTATGTTGTGCAGGCCTGTATTAAAGGATCATTTCATTTACATTAGAACTCAAGTTACAGATTGAAATCCCTCAGGTCCTTATAGATCCTACCATTTCACAGAAGAGAAAACTAAGACTACAGAAGTAAAGTGACTTGCTCAAAGTCACACAACTAGCTAGTGACACAAGCCAAGATTGTAATTGGAGTCTTTTTTTTTTTTCTAGGCAGTTAGGGTTAAGCAACTCGACCAGGGTCACACAGCTAGTTAGGGTCAAGTGTTTGGTCTAAGGCCGCATTTGAACTCAGGTCCTCCTGACTCCAAGGCTGGTGCTCTATTCACTGTGCCACCTAACTGCCCGTACTGGAGTCTTCTTGTTCTTTGGGTTTCTTTCCCCTGAATCTCATTTTTGATAGTCTGTTTTTTTTTTTTTCCTAATTAGTACTTCCAGTCTCCTGTGAGTTCTGACAGCTGTCACATTCTCTACCACACAATATAGTACCTAATTACATATTGTTTTGCATTATTTTTAATTGTTTCATATGTGTTAATCTCCTTCCAAATAAAACTGACTGTATGTTCATCATTTCCCATTGCACTTAGCAGGCAGCTGAGGACATAGGAGGCATCTAATAGATGTGTTTTGTTTGATTTCCCTTGACTTAATTATTTTCCATAAATGTCTTCCTGGTATGTGCCACGATTTTTTTTTTGTTTGGGGAAAATGGGGATGCTTTATTTTCTTTCAATCATGTCTCAAACTACCCAAGGGTATTATGAGTATACATTTCACTTTAAAAATAGCTAAAATATAATATATATAAATTATATATTTATATATATAAATAAATATTAAATTAAATTAAAAATAATTTAAAATATTCTATTCAAGACATTCATCCAAGGACTAAGGGCTTCCATTTTTATAAATTATTTCAAAATATTTTCTACAGTTGAGGTAGAAGCCTGGAAAACAAGGAAACTGAAGCCCAGAGAATTTGTCTCTTTTATTGTCCATGGGAAGAGGTTATAAGAAAGGGAACTGGAGAAGAGAAAAGGAGTTTGTTTGATCCAAACAAGAAAGAGAAGGAAATTGTATAGATGATTTGGAGGAGTTTAGACTAGGTCTGATGTTGAATTGAAGGAGGAGAAATTTGGATTAATGTGAGTGAAAAAGAGAATTTAAAGAACAATCTATTAGACCAGATTCTACTTAAAGGCTGCAAGAGAAACAGGATCAAGGAAGATAGGGAGATAGATTTCCAGCTAAGATGATTATCTGAACAAGAGGTAGATTGCCCAGTTCACATATATCTATTCCAGCAAAACCCTAAAATTCATACTAGAATGAATAATGATCAATAAATCAAATGAGAAGTTACAGAAAACTACTTCTTATACCCCAGAACTGCAGAAAATGTCAGACAGAAGTCCACAATCAATAGGAAGGGGATCAGCCAGCAAAGTCAACTCCAGAGCAGGGTAGCATCACAGACAAACCAGAGATGGGGCAGGGGTATGGGTAGCCTCCAAGGTTCTGTGTCTGGAGGCAACAAGAGAAGTGGGCTGACCTAAGAAAGCCACAGGGTGTCCAAAAACCCCAGGAAGCAAACCTCAGAGACCTTGCGACAGCAACCATTGAGTGACCACTGCAGTACCACAACCCTCAAATAGGCACATCCCAAGCTCTGGGGCTCTGAGCCCCATAACAGTCTGTCCTGAAGTGATAATGAGGGCCCTGAAGATCCAGTGCTCTGAAACTCAAAGATACAGAAGATCCAGGGGGGGTCCAGGGGCTAACTATGGCAGGTGAAGATCAATGCAGGAACCCAGGAGATCTAGGGGTAAACTAAGCAGAGCAACCACCCCATCTAAAAGTGTAGGGGATGGAGCCTGGCCCTAGTGAAGAAAGCTCCAATTCGGGAACTAAAGCTGAAAATATGAATAAATTAAAAAAATGACCAATATTAAAAATGATTGTGCATTTAGAGATCCTCCCAAAATAAAAAGCAAGCACTTCCCTAACACTGGTAAGCAGAGACTTAAAGAGGTAAAAATGGATTTTCCAAAAGGGATACATAAGTACATAGAAAAAATGAAAAAAGATATTTTCTGAAATGAAATAAAAGCTCTGGAGGATGAAAGGTTGACTAAGAAGGTAGCACATGAGAATGGGATGTGAACTTTTAGATCATGGCTCAAAATACAGGGATAAAAGATTCCTGATGAGAGGTGAAGTGTGTCTAACAAAGACTGGCAAGAACACATTTCCTTAAAACTGAATGAATCAAAATTGTAATGACCAAGCTTGGCCCCAAAGAAACAATACGAGAAGAGGGCTATGGATGTGGAACACTGTACGTATCAGATTTTTTTTTTTTGTTTTCTCAGTTTTACTGAATTCTTTTACCCCTTCTTTTTTATTCTTTATTACAGCTAGGTCCTGATTAATATAAATAATTAATTTCCCCAAAGGATTGCATTATTCAAATTCACCATATATTTCCATTGGTCTGGAACCAGTCTCTATAGTTTACATAATTATAACTTCAAATAATGCATGAGACCTCTTCAGAGGATTCTTTATGGGGCCTGGTTGTGTAAAGGGTGGCTCTATGAGAGGGGAAAATGGCAGGGATACATTTGGGAAATACAGGTGATTTTAAAACAAAAGATATCCATAAAAAATTTATTTTTAAAACCCAGCGAAGAATAAAAGGCCTCATTCCTTGCAACCTGTCTTTCAACCCCACCACTCAATGACACTATTCTCTCCGAGATTACTAATGATCTATTAACTGTCAAATCCAATGGCCTTTTCTCAGGCTTTATCCTTCTTGACCACTATACAGCATATAACACTGTTAACCATTTCCTCATCCTCAATTTTTACTCTCTTATTCCTAGATTTTCATGGTAGTATTCTCTTTTGGTTCTCTTGCTGCCTGTCTACCACTCTCTGTTTCAGTCTCCTTGCCTAGATCATCATTCTCATCCCATCCACCAGCTTTGATTTTGGCCCTCTTCTCTCTTTACTTCTTTTTTTTTTTAATTTATTTATTTATTTTTAGTTTCCAACATTCACTTCAATAAGATTTTAAATTCCAAATTTTCTCCCCATCCTTCCCCTCCCCTCACCCCGGGGTGGTGTGCAATTTGATATAGGCTCTACATATACATTCATATTAAACCTATTTTCACATTAGTCATGTTGTAAAGAAGAATTAGAACCAATGGGAGGAGCCACAAGAAAGAAGAAACAAACAAAAAAAAAGAGAGCAAATGATAAACCTTGTCTTTGCCTGAAAGAAGGCTTGGGTTGAATTCATTCGGGCAGGACCCTCGTGTTGTGATTTTGGGGTCCCAGCACCTCTAAACCTCTAAATCTCAACATTTTGGTGGCCCAGATGGAGAAGTTGCCTAACCCCAAGTTCTTCCCCAAGCAAGACTGGAAGGTATGTAAGCCTCCCCTCCTTTTTCTTGCCCTGCAGTTGGGGTCACTCTCTAAGCACGTAGGAAGACTTGGAGGTACTTTTCCAGCAGACAGTTATGAGGCTGATGCTCTCAGGCTCTCCATCCACTGGTTCGGTTCAAGGCCATGGACCTGGGTACACCTTCTGCAGCATAGAGGAGAAGGACAGATGCCCTATCTGGAAGCATATGCCCAATTCTGCCAATTCTCTCAGCACTAGGGAATTGGGAAAATTGCAGGTGCTTTTTGGTTCCCTGAGGCTTATACACTTCTTTCCCTCTACACCCCTGAATCCTCCTTCATGGAGGTTACAGGCAAACATTAAAACAGCTAAAAACATCTTAGATTCTGGAGGTTTTGCAATCGATCTTTAAGGAGTTTTGAAACACCTCCTTGCAACACTGGTTACTCCCTTCTCCCACTCCCTTCCCTTGAGTCAAGAGGGTATCTTTGTTAACCCCTCTCATAGGAAAAGAGAGTTTCACCTTTCCCCACCTTTGAATTCATCCTCCCCCGCCTAGTGAAAAGAAGGAGCATGGAGGGGCAGCAGCTATAGCATGGGCCCCACTGGCAATGGCCACAGGCCCTGGAGCAACCTTTGCCTGGAAGCACCACCCAGGTTTGGCACATCCTGCTCACCCCTCCCCCCCGCCTCAACCCCCAGCAGCTGTGGGGAGAGAGGGAAGGGGAATGGGCCAAGGTAAAGAAGATAACCTCCAAACTTGGGTAAGCACGCTAGCATGTTCTTTTAAAGTTGTAGCTTTAACTGTTAATGATGAGATGTTGATTCTCTGTGTAAAAGTCATTTGGAAATGCATTTAACAAAATTGAAGTGACCTGATTGGTAATGGATTTGTTTCAAGTTTCAAATTGGTGAATTTTTTGTATCAGTTATATCAAGCAACTTTTCGTAATTGGTTATTGTTTTAATGTGTAAACTTGCCAAAAAGCTTGTTTGGGTTATGGCTTGCTGAGAATTTGCAAGTATATAGAAATAATCTCTAATGATTGACTTTTTACACCAGGGCAAACTTAAATTTGAGATGTAAATCCTGGAAAAGTTTTTCCTAAGCTGTAATTTGTGAAACTTGCTGTGTGAGGTAAAAGCTCATGGAACCATAACTTATTTTATTTTGAGTTGTCTGATGGATCATAATAATCCATCGATAATCAATGATCCACCATCTCTGAGAGAAATGCCACAAAGCTACTCAGAAAGAATGTGATATTGGTGGGAAGTCTACATTGGGAAAAGCTGAAAGGACAATTTTAGCCTCAGTCTAAGGTGGGATCGTCCTGGCTCAGTTTTCCCATTACGTTCCTTTGAAAAGAAATGTTACCCACCTGGCTATTCCTAAGTCTGGCTATGAGGTGGATTTAATACTGCATTGTTGGATCTGAATCCAAACAGCTAAGGATGTTTTGCCTGAAATATTTGGGCCCTAAATCTAATCCCTGCTTTATCCTTCTGTAGCAAATTTCTATAATCACAGCAAGTGATCAGTAAAAGATCAATGCAAGCATGTGAGCTTTTGCTGTTTTGACCTGAATATGTAGTCATTCAATACCCCCAAACAACTGGCATTAAATCAGAAACATCTTGGGTTTGTTTTGGGGAGGAGAATTTCAGTGACAATTGAAGTGAAAGTCAGTCTCTTGGCAAATTCATTTGGGTAACTATTGAATGCCAGGATGGAAAACTTCTACCAGCAAAAGTGTTACTTAAACTTTTGAAAAACTAATGAGATCAGATAATCCTGCAGGTCAAATGTGAATTATTTTAATGAGACTCTTACACTTTTACTTCTCCCTATATCTGGACCCTGCAGTCTTTTCTGTCAGTTTTGTGTCTTCCAGACTACAGGTCATTCACCTACAGTTGGTAGCAAACAGCAACCAGTTGGTAGACATACCAGCCAGTTTCCCCCCCATTGTCTCCTGGATGCAACCTGTGCTCGGTTCTAGTCAACCTCCTCTTTGGGACCCCCTCAAGGCAGGGACAATTCTATACTCCTTGCCAGCAGGAAGCAGTTTCAGAAGCCAAGACTTTTGCCCCTTCCCCCAAAAGAATTTGGGTCCCATTTATTTGAGGGGGGAATGATGGGGATGGGATATGAACCCCTAAAAGGAAAAGATCATGTCTTTGGGATCTGGACTCCAAAAAAGAATATCTTTGGACTTTTCCCAAATCTCTGGTGTTTGCCTGAGGCTGTAATCCATTCAACTGGCCTTTCATTGTGGCTATGCCCAATCTCCCAATTCTGTTCTGTTACCTCCCAATTGCCCCTTAATCCTAACTAGACTATATTCTTCCCTGGCCAAATGGTCCAGACCCCTGGCATTCTGTTCACCTCAGTTTACTGGCCACTCCCATCCAGATCCTCCTTAGACCTCTCCTCCAGTCACCCTCGACTACTTGGCCACTCCTAGATCCCTCCCACAGTCTTTCTGTATATAAGGTCCAACTTGTCTCCATTAAGGGGCTCAGATTCTTTAAGATTCTAGCCAAGGGCTCAGATTCTTAAAATCTGGCCTGCTTGCATTAGAGATACAAATGCTTAGATTCCTTAAGAGTCTGGCCAATATGGCGGATGTTCTAATAAACCTTGTCTTTGGCTGAAAGAAGACTTGGGTCAAATTCATTTGGGCAGAACCCAGGTGTTGTGATTTTAGGGCCCCAGCCCCTTTTAACCTCAATAATCTCATTGACTCCTAGGGGTCCAGCTCTAATCTTTCTGCACATGACTTCCAGATTGTTATATCTACCTGCAGTATCTCTCCAGAATTCTGGTCCTTGCACCACCAACTGAATATCTCCCACTGTATATTCCACAAGTATCTCAAACTCAACTGTCCAAAAGGGAACTCAGTATGTTTCCCCTTTCCGAACCATCCCTTTTTCCTAATTTTTCTCTTTCTGTTCAGAACCACAAACACTCCAATCACACAGGCTCACAGTCATGTAGAAATCTTCAAATCTCTTCCCCCTCAGCCCTCATAACCCTTTGCCAAGTCTTATCAGTTCTACCTCTATGATATATTTTACTTCTATCCCCTCTTCTCCATTTATACAACCACTAGCCTTGTGCGGGCCTTCAGCACTTCTGCCTGGACAGTGCAATAATCGCCCTTTTGGTTTCCAAGCCTCTAGTCTCTTTTCAATCCCTCCTTCACACAGGTGCCAAACTGGTATTTTCAAAGCAGAGATCCTGCCATGTTAATTCCTTTTTCAAGAAACCTTGATGGTTCCCACTTGTCTCTATGATAAGACTCAAACACTTCTGTTTGACTTTTATTCTTTTTTGGGGAGGAGGGGGCGAGGCAATCAGGGTTAAGTGAGCTAGTAAGTGCTAAGTGTCTGAGGCCAGATTTGAATTCAGGACCTCCTGACTCTAGGGCTGGTGTTCTAGCCAGTGGACCACCTAGCTGCCCCTTCTGTTTGACTTTTAAAGCTATTAACAGTCTGACTCCAGGCTACTTTTCCAGGTTTATCATACAAAAATCCCCTTTTTGTGCAAATGATTTGCTTTTTCTTCCCTAAATACCACATTCCACCACCCACCTCCATGTTTTTGTGCAGTTTGTCCTTCATGCCCAGGATGCATTTTTCCCCCTCTTCTCTTTACTTCTATATTCTAGAATCCCTGCCTGACTTCCTTCAAATTTTAGCTCAAGTGCCATCTCCTATGAGAAACCTACCTTGATCTCACCAGTTACTAATGCTCTTCCTTTGGCAAGTGCTTTGTTCAAACAATTACAACTCTATAGCTGGAAGGACCTGTGGAGGCCACAAAGTATAGTCCCTTCATTTTATATACAAAGGACTGAGTCCACCCCCACCCCCCAAGTTAACCGACTTGTCCAAGGTCCCCCCATCATACTTTACATTTTATATTTCGTTTTCTATGTATATGTTGTCCCCCCCCCAAAAAAGAAAAAGAATGCAAACAACTTGAGGGCATGAACCATTTTTTTTTATCTTTTTATTTATTATTTTATCTTTTTATTTATGCACTTAGCACAAAGTCTGGTGAATAACAGGTGTTCAATAAACATTGAATGAATGAATGATGCCAAGCATTAGGCAAGACACTAAGGAAATAATCACCTTGGCTCATGCAATCTTGTCATGGTTTTTGGAGAAAATGGACTTTGAGTTTTAACTGAGTTTTTACAAGCAGGAAGGAAAATGGGTTGATTAGTGGAAAGGTGTCTACTCTAATCATCTTTTCTTCCTGAGTCGGTTATGATGATCATCAGGCCAGATCCTAGAATTAGCTTAAGGAAGAAAAGCACTCTGGGTGATGAACAATTTGTTCATCAGACAGGATAAACACTTCGTGGGTACCCAAGAACATTTAGCAAATTACCTCTTGCAGGATATTAAAGAATGTCTGAAAAGTTAACTTGCCTCTTGGGGTAGGGAGTGGGGAGAAGAAGTCACTTTCTATTTTAAATCATTTTACTCTTTGCAGGTCCTCATGGGAGCCAGTTGCTGTTTTTTTATCATCATTTTTATTATTATCATAATTATTACTATTATCATGTATTCACAATGTGCCAGTCATTTCCTAGAATGTACGAAAACATAGTCTTTTGCTATCTGTGCTGAATCAGTTCCCCAGAAAGAGATTAAGAGCTACTGGGCTCTTGGTGAAACCAAGATCCCTCTTTCTATCCTCTATCTTCTCATTCTTTACTCTCACTCCATCCTCAAAAAAAGGCAAACGTTTCCTTCTTTGCATGTGTAATGTGTCACTTTGGAATTCCAATCTCTCTGTCAGGGCCTGAATCAGTAAAACAAATGTCTTAGAAAATGTCCCTGAGGAAAAACACAGGCATCAACATGAAGATCCAACACAAAATAAAAAGAAAAATGGAAAAATGGAAAACGAGACAGCATTCAACTTTCAAAGAACTAATGTTGGGAAAAAGACATATGCTTGGGATGGGGGGATGGACTGTGGGAGGGGAAGAAGCTGGGAGAAGGAAGAAAGTTCCTTCAAATCCAAGGAGAAGGAAGAAAGTTCCTTCAAATCCAAGAGGATTTTTTTTTCTGTGACTGACTGAAGACTCCCTTGGCAGACAAATAATCATAGATTCAGAGCTGGAGGAGGCCTCAAACACAGTCTAGTCCAACCTCTTCATTTCATAGATAAAGAATCTGAGGCCCAGAGCAGTTAAGTGAGTTCCCTGAGGTTACATAGGTATTAAGTGGCAGAACCTAGATTCAAGATTTGACCTCAAGCTCACTGTTTTTTCCACTATACCATTCAATTTAGTTATTCTTTTTTTTTTTTTAGTTTTTAGTTGTTTTTCTTTTAGGCAATTGGGGTTAAGTGACTTGCCCAGAGTCACACAACTAGTAAGTGTCAAATGTTTGGTCTGAGGCCGAATTTGAACTCAGGTCCTCCTGACTTCAGGGCCAGTGCTCTATCCACTGTGCCACCT
This sequence comes from Vombatus ursinus, assembly GCF_900497805.2. Lineage (NCBI taxonomy): Eukaryota > Metazoa > Chordata > Mammalia > Diprotodontia > Vombatidae > Vombatus > Vombatus ursinus. Next base: position 53,767,073 of record NW_020954610.1, read on the forward strand.
AGCTTCCCCCAGTCTAGTTATTCTTGACCTCAAGACTGAGCACACCAATACACACATGTTATTTTACCTCTTCCTCCACACTGGGTGTCATTAGATCCAGATTTTAGTCCTAGATTTGCTAATGACTTGCTGTGTGACCCTAGGCAAGCTGCTTAACTTCTCTGTGTCTCCATTTTCCCACTCATAAAAGAATAGCATTGGTCCCACTTGTGTTGGTGATGATCAAACAGAATCATGTATGTGAAAGTACCTTGAATAAAAATACAAAGAATTATTACTATTGTTACGATGAAACAAATATATTTTAATACAGAGCATTCCAAAAGTCTTAGTACAGTTTTAAGCTATTAAGGTTTTAAACTGTTCTAAGACATTTGGAATGCCCTATATTAAAATTAAACAACATTATCAGAACACACTCATTTATACATTTTTTAAACCACATCATTACCAAGCTATTGAAATAGCTGACTAAAATTTTTTGAATGATTATATATATATGATATATATATATATGATACTTTTTACTCCAATAAACTCCAAATGAAATATTGGTATATCCTAACAATGGTGGGTTTTTTTCTTTCTATTCAACTATTTCATTAGAATTTCTTAAACCTCCTCAATTCAAAGAAAACTTGAATGATGTTTGAACCATGGAGGCTGATGGCTTAAACCAGTTGGGGAGAAGAAGATGGAACATTAAGGCTTTTCTCCTTAGACAGAAGGATAATCCACTTCAGAGACCCAGAGAGCAAGTTCAGAAGTTACGCTCAGAGAGGAAGAGAATAAGATGAAAATAAGGGATGAGAGAATGAAATTGTGCCTTTTCATCTTTTATGATCACGCCAAACAACTCCTCAGAGATGCCTGCAGCAGGAATCACTGTGTACACAAAAGCCCATGGTATTATAGCTCATAGAGTCTAGACAGACTTTATAGCACAAGAAGGTACAGCAAGGATCTCAAAGCCTCCTTGCCGATGGAAATTAAAACTACAGAAACATCTTCTCTGCCCTCCCTCCCTTACATTTGAGTACAATCAGAAATTAAATATTAGGAAAGAGTCCCTAGTTCATGCTTATATCCAAAGTTGACTTGATGGGTAGGCAAGGTCATAGATGTAATTTTAAGGGAGGCCCACTTGCCTGAAATTATCTCTTCAACACTGGTAACACAGTGATTGAATTAAGTTCGTCATTATTGTTGTTGTTATGTCCAATTCTCTGTGACCTCATTTGTGGTTTTCTTCTCAAAGACACTGGGTAGTTTGCTTTCTCCAGCTCATTTCACAGGTGAGGAAACTGAGGTAAACCGAGTTAAGTGACTTGTCTAGGATCACAGAACTAGTAAGTGCCTGAGGCCAGATTTGAACTCAGGAAGATGAGTCTTCCTGACTCCAAGCCTAGTGCTCTACTCACTGTTCTACCTAGCTGCTCTAAATTCATCATTAGAGATTCATTTCTTAAGGTTAAGAATTATTCTCTCCCAAGAGTCTTCTTTTAAAACGTAAATCCCCAATGGAAAAAAAACCAACCAAACAAAAAACACTTGCAGTCAAAAAGATCCCTCTTTAGATACTTATTAGCTGTGTGACCCTGGGCAAGTCACTTAACCTATCTCAGTCTCAGTTTCTTCATCTGCAAAAAGGAGAATAATAATAACACTACTTCACAGCCTTGTTATGAAGATCAAATGAGATAACATATGTAACATGTTATTACAGACCTCAAAGTGCTGTATCAACTCTAAATGATGATGATGATGATGATGATGATGATGATGATGATGATGATGATGATAGAGGCACTTGCCAGTACAAGGTCTCAACCATTCCAGTCAATGAGCAAGCATTGAGAAGTCATCCTGGGCTCAATGCTTCCTACCTACCTTTAAGCACTTTGCTAAGCAATGGGGCTACAAATATAAAAGTGAGGCAGTTTCTGCTCTCAAAGAGCTTACATTCTAATGTGAGAAACAATAGAAAAATGGTGGCCAATGAAGGAAACTGTGGACTGAAATATCACAAAGATGGTGAGTGGAACAATAAGGTAGTCCATGAATACCTCCTCCTTTCCAGAGACGTTAGTGCTGATTTTGGTTCCATTTTCAGAGTGACAAGTAAAAGGTGGGTGGCAGAGCTATGGGGCAGCAGCCATGCAGAAAATGAACTGAGAGGTCTAACTGCTTCCAGGAATAGTCGCTGGAGGTCCAATTGGAAGGGTGGAGTTGACACTTTGAAGCAGAGGTCTTTGTTGATTAGCACTAAAGGGAAGGAGGGCAGAATCAGGAGGATAGAAGCAAAAATGAGAGGATGGGAGCAAAGATTTGAAAAGTCAATTCCACCTACAAAGGTGAAGCTAAGGGGAGAAAGGAAGCCTGCTCTCTGGGAACCAGAGAAAGCTTGGCAGTTACTCTGAGTGCCCCCTAGTTTGGAGTGGTGTGCATGACAAGTAGGGATGAGGGCTTGATTGTCCATACCTAATCCTTACCACTAAATAGGGTCAGGCATTGATTACAGCACCCCCTAGTGGCTACACTAAAAATTTAGTGTGAATTCAAGCTCTGGATATTTGGACCTAGGGAAGGAATGAGAGGTAAAGAGAGAGGCAAAGAAAAACTTCACTAATGTCCTAATTTACCTGGGAGGCCATGCTTATGTGATAACTATTAAATGGCAGGCTATTCCCCTATCCTCAAATCAGCAATGTGGTACATGGAAGGAGCACTGGTTCTGGAATCAGAAAACCTGGTCTCTAATCTTACCTATGATATTGGGCAAGTCATTTAACCTCCGTGAGTCTCAGTTTCCTCATCTGTAAAATGAGGAAGTTATGTTAGATGGCCTCTGAGATCCCTTCTCGCTCTGAATCTACGATCTTGTGATTACATGCAGCTCAGCTATGCTGATTACTCTGTGGTAGAACATTCCAAGCTTGTATTGGTCTGAGCAGCCATAGTCAGACACACTGTAACTCAACTCTACCATAGTGATATCATTTTGATCCTCCTCCAGAAGGAAGGATAACAACCAACCAATTCTGATTACTTAGTAACAACCCATTATACCAAATTATCCCCTGTTAGCCAAGACTTTGGTGTCTGAAATTGATGATGAATTATATGAAAATATGATTAGCAAGAATTTCAGGACTTCTAGAAATGTATGAATCTAATTTTTACTTCTTTGGGACTTCTCAAATTGAAGATAGAGAATCATTAACTGGCTGAGCTCATTAAGGGTAGCCCTAAGCGATTTAACAAGGCATTTATATAACCCAGTAAGGATATTACTAGGAACAGTTCTAAGTTAGATTATCCTCCTCTGGGGGCAGCTAGTTTTATAATCAGCAAGCTAGCAAATTGTCAGTGCCAGGTAAGAATCAGAAAAGGGAGCAGAGTTGAAAAGGCAGTAATTCACAGTAGTCAATATGCATTCAAAGCATCATCTCCTAGTCCCGCAGAATCCACCCTAGCCACAATTAATTCATGTTGACTATATGCTAGCATGATTAATCTGATAATGCCTTTAATTTGCTCCTTCCTTTTATTTATTACCTGCTTTCTCCTCCATTGCCATTACAAATTGGCCCAACCTAAAGCCCTCCACTCCAGTGTTGAAGAACAGTCAGCCTGGCCAGCCTATATGAATAAATCAAGAATCTGATAAATCCAGAGTACAGTGGCGAGAGTTTAAAGTCTTGAAGAGATGAGATTAAAACAGAGAAACATTAAGTGTTCATTGCAATTATATTTGAAAGAGTTGAGTGGGTGGGCAGAAAGAAGAGAATATTCCATGGATTAATGTAAAGAAAGAAAGTTCTTAGGGGCAGCTAGATGGTGCAATGGATAGAGTTCCAGCCTTGGAGTCAGGAGGACCTGAGTTCAAATCCGACCTTAGACACTTGACACTTACTAACTGTGTGACCCTGGGCAAGTCACTTAACTCCAGTTGCCTCACCAAAAAAGAAATGAAGTTCTCAGTTACATGGGCAGGGGTGAGATTTGGAAGCATTTGACTGTTATAAAAGTAGTCACCTCTTCTAACTACAGCCAAAGCCGTAACCTAGAGTCCAGTAGAGAATAATATTCTCAGCTACAGAGGAAAAGTTCAGGAGGATTAGATATTGTGATTACTGGGAAAATACCACTTACTCATTTTGAAGTCAAGGACTTAAGTCCACTGATGCTTTCTACCTGTGCGGCCTTTCTATCTGTAATCACTTAGCTGTCTGTATCTCAGTTTCTTTCATTGTAAAACAAGGATATTAGATTAGCTGGCCTCTAAGGTATCTCCTAACTCCAGATCTCTGACCTTCTTTTAACTAGCCTGTCAGGGATAGTTTCTTTAAACAACAATAAAAAAAAATGTTCTTCCACCCTGGAACTGGTTCTGCTATCAAGAGACAACAGTCAGGATAAAGAAAAAGACTGAGATATCATTCTTAGAACCATCTGTGGAAACCAGGAAACACCATCCCCTTTCCATTCTTCCCAGGGCAGCACCTTTCCTTGGACACCAGAGGGCACACTTCATAGTCCCATGAGCATAGAAGAATTATTGATATTATGAGGAAGGATTTTACAAGGAAATCCAGACTTTAGGGAAACAGTGACAACTTCAGCCCTGCCTGTGAATCTGAAGAGCCAGAATAGGCCTTCTTAACAAAGCCACATACCAGGAGAAACACAGAACAAAACAAGACTGCAGTTCTGAATCTTAGATAGGAATTCTAACAAGGCTTACTGTGTTTGATGTTTTGATTCTGAACCTAGTCTCTGAAAGTATCAGGAATGATCCTTAACTTTTAAATTATTGAGCATCACTCAGAAAACTCAAAAGGCTTTTGACACCACCTTTAATTTAGACTGTTATCCTTAAAGAATTACTTGCAAAGTAGACTAAGAATTTAATAATTGTTTCCAAAAATCTGGAAGAAAAAGCAATGCAAAGTGAGATGTAGTACAGTGGTGTCAAGCTCAAATAGAAACACATCCTTGTAGGCTCCTGTTGACTTAGAAAACCACAAATGAACATTATCCATGTTATATAGTATTTTTATTTATTTTGTTAAACTTTTCCCAATTACATTTTAATCTGTTTGGGGCTATACTTGGGGACTTTGCAAACTGAGAGTTTGACACTTCTGCTGTAGAGGTTACTAGAGTTACAAAGTTACTCCCTGCTTAAAAAAAAAATCTTCCCACAAGCTGGATGAAAGCAGATGTGATCTCAGAATGCTGGACTAAAAGCCAGGAAGACCTGGGTTCACAGTTTGCCTCAGACATTAAATGGGGGATTTGATCTCTCTCAATTTCAGTTTCATCATCTGTAAAATAGGGATAATAATAACTCTAGTGCATGGTTCAACGTCCTGCCTCTCATACTTTGTTGAGTCATTTCCGCTAGTGTCCCCATTTGAGATTTTCTTGGTAAAGATACTGGAGTGATTAGCCATCTCCTTCTCCAGTTAATTTTACAGATGAGGAACTGAAGCAAACAGGGCTAAGTGACTTGCCCTGCATCACACAGCTAGCAAGGGTCTGAAGCCAGATTTGAACTCAGAAAGATGAGTGTTCCTGATTCCAAGCCCAACACTCTATCTGCTGTGCCATCTAGCTACCTCTGATACACACTGGTTGTGTAATTGGGGTCATTTAGCCTCTCAGCAATCCCAGGGAATTCTCTGGGACTAATCATAGCAGAATAGTTGCTGATCTATATTGATCAAAGGAGTTTCTTCACTGGGGAGTACTTTATACCAATGGAATCATAAGTTCACACAAAAATAAATAGGCAAATGAAAATCTCGGTAGTTGTTATTTCACAGAATTGTGGAAATAAAATAAGAATATATGTCCAATGGTTCATAACCCTTAAAGTGGCATGTAAATATCTGTTATTACTTGTGCAATTCCAATATTAGTAAGTCATCCTCTTGCCTTAAAGGTTTCTGTTTCTGTGTGACCTTCAGTAAGTCCCTTCACCTCTCTGGGCCTCAATTTTCTCATCTGTAAAATGAGAGAGTTAAACTATCAGGTGAAGGAAACTAGATGATTATCATGGCAAAGAAATTTAGGGAGGATAGGATGTTTTGTTTTGTTTTTTCAAGTAATGCCTATCCTGAAGAAAAAGAACTAGACCAGGGGTGGGGAACCTGTGGTTTTCTAGGGTGCAGCCTTTTGACTGAGTCTAAGTTTTACTGAACAAATCCTTTTATTAAGGGGATTTGTTCTATGAAGTTTGGATTCAGTCAAAGGGCCACATCTGAGGACCTAGAGGGCCACATTTGAGGACCTAGAGGGCCACATGTGGCCTTGAGGCTGCAGGTTCCCCACCCCTGATACTAGACCTTTGTCTGTTTGGCCCTAGAGGGTAAAACCAGAAGCAATGGCAGTAGACATTGGAGGTTAAAGATTCTCTTCAAACTCTGAGATTCTAGGATTCTGATCCTAGTACTAAATGAACTCTAAGACTCTCCAGTAAATGAACAAATGTATGTGAGATGTACTTTTAATTTTAATCTTCATTGTTAACATTTTCTCCACCACTTTCTTAAATCTAGACAATCAATAAGACAATAAATCAAGGCCTGATTTGTGGCATTTGCCAATTTCTGAGGTATAAATTCTCACACTGCAAATGAACAATTGACTTTCCTAAGTAGGTTCAAGCTGACCCTTCTTCAGTAGATGCCCATTTTCTACGGGGCTCCAGCTCTGGACTCACTTGGGACAGGTTTACCATGGGGCTTGATCTTAAAAAGAAAGAAGTGGTCAGGCTTCTTTCTCCTTAGAGTTTTCTTTTCTTTCTTTTTATTTTTTGGTGAGGCAATTGGGGTTAAGTGACTTGCCCAGAGTCACGCAGCTAATGAGTGTTATGTGTCTAAGGCCGCAATTGAACTCGAGTCCTCCTGACTCTAGGGCCAGTGCTCTATCCACTGTGCCACCTAGCTGCCCCAGGCTACTTTCTCTAATTGGCTTCTTGAGTCTACCCCAGAATAATTCTGGGAAAATCTCATAGTTTATATATGGCTCCCTCTCTCTTACCCGAGCTCTAAGAAATGGACCTGGGGAGTGTTTGTTTCTCTTTGTGTCATTTGTGCTTCTCAGTTTATCTCCACTGGACCCACCACAGCCACAGGTTCAAGCCATGGCAGCCTTAGAGCCAGAATCCCAGATGGAACTTGGAACTGAGACTGTGCTCTATGTGAACTGATCTAAACTGCGTACCTTATCCCCTTCCCCTCCTTAGAGACTGAGGTCATACAAGTAGGGAAGAGGATTAGGCCTCACATATTGGGGGAATAAGTTTATATGTTTGTTAATATACCTTAGAAGTAAACACTCCTTTGTAAAATCTGATCCCTTAGTGGTTAAACAGACCTGGGGTGCCAGGGAACTGCCCCCCAACATTTGAGGGAACACCACTTTGGATTGGTGCCATTAGCAAAGAGCTCTATACTCCCCAAACCCTCTTACAGGTACTGGAGAGCTTTACGGGAGGAGTGAAATGTAACTTACCTGGTCTTCAGGCAGTGGGGCCAAGAGAGTCAGTGCTATACGTGTAAAGTACTTTGTAAAACCTTAAAGCTCCATATAGTGCTAGCTAGCTGTTCTAGGACACTCATTGAGTTCCTCTATCTCAGAAATTGAATCCAGGATCCCCTTAAAGTACAAATATCTCAGGGAAAGATTGACAGCTTAAGCATTATCAGGCATTTACACCCTTTCTGGAGGTTTGGATAGATGGAAAGGGTGAAAGAGAACTTTAGTTCTCAGGATGTCCAGAGGTTTGTGTGTTTGTGCAGGGGGAAGGAAGAGATTCAGAAAAGGGACTCACCCCCCACATGCCATCTTTTCACAATTTTGCCTAGGGCCATCCCTGTTGGAAGGGATCTATAAACAAAGTTTAACAACAATGTGCCCTATGCTACACTTATTTCTCTTTCTAATTCCATTCTCCATTAAAATGATGGCAAAGAAATGAAATGACTAAAAAGAAAACTCTAAACCACTCTAAGTTCCTCAATTGGAGACTCAGAGGCTGCAGTAGACACCCTGCTTCTCTACTATCTTATTCCCTGAAGATCTGATTAAAATGGGAACTGCAGTCCCAAATCAAATAGGCTATTGGGACTCTTGACTCCAAATTCTTCAGCTACCTATTATGGTTGTGTTTATTCTGAGAACTCCCACATTTTACATGATAACACTGGCCTTTGGGGAGCTCATTTGTCTGACCCCTAGGATAGCAGTTCCCAATCAGGCAGGTGGAGGCCTGCAGCTGCCTCGTTTCCCTCTCTCTGGGTGGGCAGGTAGAAGGCAATTTCCTCTGGTTGTAAAGGACAATCTACTTTTTCTTTTCTTATTTCTGCTACTGCTGTTTCCTCCTTTCCTGTTTCTCCTTCTTCCCCTCCTCTTCCTCATAGTCTTTCTCTTCTTTCCTTTTTCCATTTGGCAACTCAACATGATAGTTGGATTTTTATCACTGATAAAATCAAGATCACAAGCAAATCAAGGCAAGATCACATTGCCTGGCATATAGTAAGTGCTTAATAAATTTATTCTTGTTGACTGACTACACAAAAAGCATACTGGATTGGGAGTCAATGAAGCTGTCAAGTCTTGAAATAAATCAAAACCATGAGTTGAGGAATAAAGCATCTTTAATTGAAATAACAGGGCAGCAAATCTGCCACCTTGAGGGATGTCCAGTGGATTTCCCAATCAAAGAAACCCATGAAAAGGTTTTTATAGGACGGGCAGAGACAAGATGACAGAGTAAAAGCAGCCATTCGCTTGAGCTCTCTCCCAAAACCCTCCAAATACTTGTAAAAAATGACTCTAAACAAATTCTAGAGCAGCGGAACCCACAAAAAGACAGAGTGAAACAAATTTCCAGCCCAAAACAACCTGGATGGTTGATGGGAAAGGTCTGTTGCGCCAGACTGGAAGAGAAGCACAGTTCAGCATAGACCGTACCAGCAAAGACTGGGGCCCAGCAAACTCAGCGTAGGCCTCAGGAGACTGAATCAAGGGGAGTTGTGGTGGTTTCCAGACTTCACAACCCACAAATGCCAAAGACAACTTAGAAGGTCAGTGGGAAAGGTTTGTGGGACCTAATGAGAGAGGAGCTTGGTCCTAGTACAGCCCTAGGGCAGCAACCACAGCAGCACTGGCTGCTTCCAGAATTCTCAGCCCACAGATGATGGGGGGATCAAGTGGCTGATCAGAGGGGGATTGCAGGGATCTCTTTGCTGGTGCTGAGGCAGGATTCTCTTGCTTTGCCCATGCTTGGATCTGGGTCCCAGTCCTGGGTGGCAGTCCTGGGGTGAGGAAGAGGACTGGCATGGTAGAGTTTGTGGCAGCAGTGGAGAGGTAACCTTCTTCTCATTTCCAGGGCAGAAAAGAGTGCTTGTGGTCACCCATAGACCAGAGCACAGACCAGGAGAGGAGTAAACAGCTCTTCTTAGAACATACCATCTTGGAAGAACTGAAAACTTTGAGGTCCCTAGAAGTATCTCTGAAAACAGCTGCACAAAACCCCTGAAGCTTGGAACAGTACACCCTCTACACTGGAAGCAGAGCCCTACCTTAACAAAGAATTTAAAAGTCAAGCAATTGGCTGGGAAGATGAGCAAACAGAGGGGAAAGAAGTCCAACTATAGAATCTTATTTTGGTGACAAGGAAGATCAAAACATACAACCAGAAGAAGACAACAAAGTCCAAGCTCCTACATCCAAAGCCCCCAAGAAAAATATGAATTGGTCTCAGGCCATGGAAGAGCTCAAAAAGGATTTTGAAAAGCAAGAAAGAGAAGTAGAGGAAAAATTGGGAAGAGAAACGAGAGTGATGCAAGAAAATCATGAAAATGAGTCAACAGCTTGCTGAAGGAAATCCAAAAAATGTGCTGAAGAAGATAACATCTTAAAAAATAGACTAGACCAAATGGCAAAAGAGGTCCAAAAAGCCATTGAGGAGAAGAATGCCTTCAAAAGCAGAATTGCCCAGATGGAAAAAGAGGTCCAAAAACTCACTAAAGAAAATAATTCCTTAAAAATTAAAATGGGGCAAATGGAAGCTAATAACTCCATGAGAAATCAAGAAATTATAAAACAAAACCAAAGGAATGAAAAAATAGAAGACAATGTGAAATATCTCATTGGAAAAACAACTGACCTGGAAAATAGGTCCAGGAAAGATAACTTAAAAATTATTGGACTACTTGAAAGGCATGATCAAAAAAAGAGCCTAGACATCATCTTTCAAGAAATTATCAAAGAAAACTGTCCTGATATTCTTGAACCAGAGAGTAAAATAGAAATTGAAAGAATCTACCTGAAAAATCTACCTCCTGAAAAAGATTCCCAAAGGAAAACTCCCAGGAATATTATAGCCAAATTCCAGAGTTCCCAGGTCAACGAGAAAATATTGCAAGCAGCCAGAAAGAAACAATTCAAGAATCGTGGAAACACAATTAGGATAACACAAGATTTAATAGCTTCTACATTAAGGGATCAGAGGGCTTGGAATATGATATTCTGGAGGTCAAAGGAGCTAGGATTAAAACCAAGAATCACCTACCCAGCAAAACTGAGTGCAATCAATGAGGGGGGGAAATTAACATTCAATGGTGAGGAGGAATTTAATGTATTCTTGAGAAGCCAGAGCTAAATAGAAAAACTGACTTTCAAATACAGGACTCAAGAGAAGCATAAAAAGGTGAACAGGAAAGAGAAATCATAAGGTACTTATTAAAATTGAACTGTTTACATTCCTGCATGGAAAGATGATATTTGTAACTCATGAGACCTTTCTCATTATTAGGGTAGTTGGGGGGAATATATATAGACAGAGGGCACAGGGTGAGTTGATTATGAAGGGATGATATCTGAAAAAGAAAATTGAGGGGTGAAAGAGGAATGTACTGGGAGAAGGAGAAAAGGAGAGGTATTATGGGGGTAAATTATCTCACATAAAAGAGGCAAGAAAAAACTTACAGTGGAGGGGAGGAAAGGGGAGGTGAGAAGGAATGAGTGAATGTTACTCTCATTGGATTTGGCTTAAGGAGGGAATAACATGCACACCAAATTGGGTATGGAAATCTGTCTTACTCTACAGGAAAGTAGGGGAGAAGAGGATAAGAGAGGGAGGGGTGATAGAAGGGAGGGCAGATTAGGGGAAGGGGTAATCAGAAGCAAATACTTTTGAGTAGGGATAGAGACAAAGGAAAGAATAGAATAAATGGGGGCTGGGATAGGATGGAGGGAAATATAGTTAGTCTTTTACAACATGATCACAGTGGAAGTACTCGTGTATAGCCCATGTTGAACTGCTTGCCTTCTCAATGGGGGCTGGTGGGGAGAGAGAAGGGGAGAGAATTTGGAACTCAAATGTTAGAAATTGTTTCTGCATGCAACTGGGAAATAAGATACACAGGCAAAGGGGTATTGAAATCTATCTTACCCTACAGGAAAATAGAAGGGGAAGGGGATGGGGAGGGCAGTAATAGAAGGGAGAACAGATTGGTGAAGGGGGAATCAGAATGCAGGCCCTCATGGAGTGGGGGGAAGGGAGGGGAGGGATGGGGAGAAAATTTGGAACTCAAGATCTTGTGGAAGTAAATGTTGAAAACTAAAGATAAATAAATAAATTGGGAAAAGAAGGAGAAAAAAAAAGAAAAGGTTTTTATAGTTTTAGGAGGACAGGGGGAAGAGACAAGAGAGATAACATGGCCTGGTCATGAGACCTGAGTGACCCTTGGCAAACCGGGCAAGGAAAACCATTCATTCTGGCTATGTTGCCTTGAATGCCAATGGAAAGGGGCAAGGACACTAGAAGCTGAGATACAGCTTCAGCTGAGCTCCCCACAAGGCAGCATCCCTAGGTGGGGGGAAGCTAGGGTGTGGTTCAGCTCAACCTAATCTAGAGTAAATAGTTTAAGATTAGGAACACAAGAACATTACTGAAATTGTGACATTACAAGGATCGTTTGAGGGAGTGGCAGTCTGTATTACATTTGGCATCGACAATTTCTGTCATTATATTAACAATTATATTAACGATTTTATGTCAAGGCTAAGTTCAAAGCCCGGCTCTGCCACTTAATTCCTGTGTGACCTGTGTTACAGCAACTCTCTGGACCTCACTTTCTTCATCTGGAAAATGAGGAGAGTTGGATTATATAACCTCTGGAGGTCCTTTTCATGTCTAAATTTAGGTCCCATGATCCTTTCATAGCAATTGAGCATAAAGGAACAGAAAATTTTAAGGGAATAAAACATTTTCACAAAGGCTTTAATTTTTCACTTTCACTAACCTTAGACAACATGTTTCCATCTTTCCATCATCTTCAGCCCATTCTATGCTAGAATGCAAGTTGTTATTTCTCTGACCTAGGCCAAAAGGCTCACGCAAGTCTACTTTGGTCTTCTAAAAATTCTTTGGTCACCTTTCTTTGACTTCAATGCCTTATCACTGTTCTTAAGTCTACTTCCTTTTAACCTAGCACCACTCCTTCTCTCCTTCTTTTCTCTTCACTGTGTCTCTCCTCCTTAGGCTCTAGAGCTAATCTCCTTGGCCATTCACTGAAACATATTGTGAGCTGGCGCCTCTACTTCCTTGATTGTGTTCTTACCATGTGTAGTCCTCCACACTTGGGTTTAATGGAAGTAGCAGCCAAGAAGGAAAGCCCATCACCAAGATGGAGATTAAAAGGAAGGCAAAGCTGGAATTTTCCTACTTTTCTCTGACCCTGCAACCAGAAAAGAATAGAGGGAGGTCACTGGTAGGAAGAGGAAAAGTGGAATTGTGGCATCCTCACTAGGCAAGAGCATGAAAGTTAGGAAGGATCTGTCTCCATTCCTCTCAGCAGTAACTAAGTCACTGAAATAGGCCAGTTCCAAGAGGAAGATGATATTTCCTTGAAAACACCTGCAACTAGAGAGCAAGACTCCTCTCTGTAAAATTCTTTGTAGAATAAGCATTGCTCTGGGGGAAAGTAGGAAGGCTGAAGGTGGGGGAGACAGGGAGAGGAGTAGGGAGTTCTTTTGTCATCTTGCAACTTGTTTCAAAATATCAGGTCACAGACACTTAACTAGCTGGCAGAAATATAATCCATTAATAAGCAAGCATTTATTAAGCACATGTGCCAGGAACCACTCTAAGAGCTGGTGATAAGAAGAAAAAGCAAAAACAGTCCCTGCCCTCAAGGATTTTACATTCTGATGGGAGAGACAACATATACATAAATTGGAACATAGAAGATGCATACCTAGTAGCCTTAGAGATGAAAGCACTAGTAGTTTGGGGGAGGAGGGGCTAAGGAATTGGTGCTTAAGCTGAGACTTAAAGCCAAAACTCCTAAGAATCTTGGGTTAGGAAGAAAAGAATTCCAGATACAGGGGACTGGCAGTGCAAAGGATTGGGGATGGGATGTGGGAGCATCATATGTGAGGAATAGCAATTAGGCCAGTATGTCTAGACAGTAGAATGTGTGGAGGTAAGCAATACATTAAAAGATTGGGAAGATAGAAAGGGGTTACTCACATATGTAGCCTTCTCACATAATAAAAAAGGCAGGGCACTCTCAGTGTCTGCATTTGACACAAAGGGTTACTAAAGAGACCTAAATAAAACTTGTTTCAGTACGTATAAATTAATAGGAATCTCAGGATTTTCAAGTCAAAAGGGATCATAAAGGCCGAGTCAAAGCTTCAAACTTACCTCCCAAATTCCTCTTCCATTCTTTCCCCATAAGCTTTTCTGACAGCTGTGGTCGGGTTCCCCTTTACCTGTTTCTCTTTCTCTCCCTCTTTTACCTATACATCTCTACTAGTGTGCCTTCCTCACATTCTAGTAAAGGCAACTTTCTGTTAATCCCCACTTCTGTTATACTTGGCCTCTCTTCTTATTTCAAGGACTATTTTAGGTACCTTCCTTTCCTTTCCCTTTTCTCTGGCCCCCACTTTCTAAGGACCAGTTGTGTTACATTTCACTCCTCCTCTAGGGTTCTCCAGGACCCTTATAGGGTTGAAGGATGTCTAATCTCTGTCATTGTCTCAAGTCCCTATTAATTATATTTCCCCCAGTTCCATTTAACCACTTAACGGTTATGTTAGCTTTTACAAAGGAATAGTTACTTCAAACATATAGCAAAAAAGAGGCAGCAACCCAGTCAAAGTCTCCCAACATTCCCCTCTAAACAACTTTAAAATGATGCCTCGAAATGAATTTTGGAGCAACAGAGGCAACAAAAGGTCAGAGTGAAATATTCTTCCAGCCAACTCACTCTCATCAGAATTGGTTCAAAGGGGGAAGAATATATATACACACTCTGCTGGGTAAAGAAATCTATTTTACCCAGGGAAGTAGGAAGAAAAAAAGGGATATGAGAAAGGGAAAGTGGATTAAGAGAGGCAGTGATCAGGAACAAAATAGACTTTTGAGAAGGGACCGGGTAAAAAGAGAGAAAGAAGATAAACAGAAGAAAATAGGATAGAGGGAAATAAATACACAGTTAGTAATCATAACTGTGAACATGGATGGAATGAACTCACCCATAAAACTGAAGCAGATAGCCAAATAGATTAGCAAGCAGAATCTGACAATATGCCATTTACAAGAGACATGAAACAGAAAGATACACACACAGAGTTAAAATAAGGGACTGGAGCAAAATTTATTACACTTCAGTAGATTTTAAAAAGGCAAGGGTAGCCATCATGATCTCAGACAAAGCAAAAGCAAACGTAAACCTAATTAAAAGCAATAATCAGGAAAACTACATTTTGACAAAAGGCACAATTGGTAACAAAGCAATATCAAGATGTTTTTTTTACAGCAAGTTTATCTGATAAAAGTGTCATTTCTCAAACATATCGGGAACTGAGTCAAATTTACAAAAAAACAAAAAGGGCCATTTCCCAATTGATAAATGGTCAAAGGATATGAACAGGAAGTTTTCAGAAGAAGAAACCAAAGCTATTTTTAGTCATAAGAAAAAAATGCTCCAAATCACTATTGATTAAAGAAATGCAAATTGAAACAGTTCTGAGGTACCACCTATCAGATTGACTAAGGTGACAGAAAAGGAAAATAAAATTGCTGGACAGGATGTGGAAAAATAGGTACATTAATACACTGTTGGTGAAATTGTGAACTGGTCCAACCACTTTGAGAAACAATTTGGAACTATGCCCAAAGAGCTATAAAACTGTGCATACCCTTTGACCCAGCAATACCAATACTAGGTCTGTATCCCTAAGAGATCAAAGGGGGGAAAAAAGGACCTATATGTACAAAAATATTTATGGCAGCACTTTTCGTGGTGGCAAAGAATTGGAAACTGAGGGGATGCCCAAGAACTGGAGAATAGTTGGAAAAGATGTGGTATGTGAACGTGATGGAATATTATTGTACTATAAAAAATGATGAGTTGGATGGTTTCAGAAAAACCTAGTAAGACCTATAGGAACTGATGGCAGAGTGAAGTGAGCAGACCAGGAGATCACTGTACACAGTAACAGCAGTATTGTAATGATCATCAACTGTGAAAGATTTAGCTACTCTGATCAAGCCAATGATCCAAGACAATTCCAAAGGCCTCATGATGAAAAATTCTATCCATCTCCAGAGAGAACTGATAAATTTTGAATGCAAATTGAAGTATGATTTTTTAGCTTTATTTTTCTTGCTTTTTTGGCAAGATGGCTGATATGGAAATGTTTTGCATGATTCCACATGTATAAGTGATATCATATTACTTGCCTTCTCAATAAGTAAGGGAGGTACTAGAGGGGGTGAAAGAATTCATAACTCTAAATTTTTTTAATGTTAAAAATAAATTAATTAAAAATGAAAAACAAATTCATTTTAAAAACCCAAATATATAGCAAGAACAAACATACAAACATTTCTCCCAATGTGTCAAGGGCACAATGCACCACTAAACCAATGATAGTGGCATATTGACTTCTTGTTGTTGTTGTTGTTGAGTCATTTTTCAGTCAGGTCCAACTCTTTGTGACTCCGTTTAGGGTTTTCTTGGCAAAGACACTGGAGTGGTTTGCCATTTCCTTCTCGAGCTCTCTCATTTTACAGATGAGACAAACAGGATTAAGTGACTTGCCCAGGGTCACACAGCTAGTAAATGTCTGAGGCCAGATTTGAACTCAGGAAAATGAGTTTTCCTGACTCCGGGCCCAGCATTCTATCTACTATGCCACCTACATCCAAGCCCAGTGCTTTATCCACGGCCACCTAGCTGTACTATATTGACTTAGAAAACCTCAAATTAACATTATCTGTGTTGTATTATATTTTTATTTATTTTGTTAAACATTTCCCATTTACAATTTAATCTTGTTCAGGCCTAATTAAGGAGTTGTGCCACCTGCAGAACTTGGGCAATAAATTTTACATCTCTGCCCTAGCTCACCTGGTCTCTAAGCAGAGAAGGGTGACTAGAACCACATCTTTACTCAGTCCCTATATAGCTTTAGTCTCACCGATTCAAGTCCTAAGATCACCTGTGATTTCATCCTGTAACTCTGACTTCTCAGGTCTTCCCTGATGAACTGGCAGTAACATCCATTTCCAAGGTCCCCATGGCTTGAGCTCCCCAGTCCAAGACTCCATTACCTGCATCTAGAACGGAAAAGGACAAATAAAACAAGACCAAAATCCCAAGCCCATTTCTCAGGGCCATAGGGTCTTGATCATCCCAGCTTACTACATTGTGCCTGTGCTGTGAATGAATGTGTGTGTGTCATCTCTGCATGCCACTGAAAAGAGAGAGTGGCTGATCCTCAGGTAGATTTTAAAATATAGGCGGTCCGAATTATACCACCAAAGAAAAGAGGCTACTCCCAACTACTTGGTAAGCTAATGAAGAATATCTTTTTCCAGAGCAGATCCCTAGTGTCTCCCACATGAGTGCCACCATTTTAGATAATAAGGACACACAGCAAAACTTCATTACATCTTTTTGTAGTGGCCAAGAACTGTAAACTAAAGGGGTTTCTATCAATTGGAAAATGGCTCAACAAATTGTGTACATGGGTATAATAGAATACTACTATGCCATAAGAAATTACTAAAGTGACTTCAGAGAAAACTGGGAAGACTTACATGAACTGATGCAGAGTTGGAACAGAGTCAGGAGAACAATTTATACACTGACAATTTCATAAAAACTTTGAAAGACTTAAAAACTTCAATCAATACAATGACCGAACATTATTCCAGAGGACTAAAGATGAACCATGCTGCGCACCTCCAAGCAGAGTTGTGATGGATAGAAGTTACAGAATGAGATATACATCTCAGTACATGCTAATGCAGGATTGTGTTTTATTTAACTCTGCATATTTGTTGCAAAGGATTGTTTTTCTTTTTTCCAATGGAAGATAGGTGGGAGGAAGAGAAAATTAATGCTTCTTATTTGAAAATAAAAATAAATTATTTTTTTAGTGGAGTCAAGAGACCAGGGTTCAAAATCCAGCTCTGTTACTTATATAACTGAGTTATCAAAAGCTACTTATTCTATGTCATTAAACCTGAATTTACCCATCTGTAAAATGGAGATAATAATACTTGTACTACCTTCTTCAGAGAGTTGTGGTGAGAAAGATGCTTTATAAACCTTTAAGTACTATACACATATGGGCCATTATTATCCAAATTTAGGTGCCAACCTGAACAGCTATTCACTGTCAGCCTTTACCCTTGTTTCTGGGTTCAAATTCTACTCTTGACCCTTACTAGCTACCCAGATGGCCCTGGACAAGGCTTTTAAAATTTCTGAGCTTCAAACAACTCTCTAAGACAGAGGTTCTTAACTTTTTTTGTGTGCCATGGACCCTTTGGCAGCCTGGTAAAGCCTATGGACATCCACTCAGAATAATGTTAATTTGCCTACATTGATAATTAAAGGAAATGCTAAATTTCAGTTAGAAGTTACTGAAAATAGACATAATTTTTTCCTATCCAAGTTAGCGGAGCCCTTGAAACCAGAGAACCCAGGCACTTAAGAATCCCTCAAGAACCTCTAAAACCAGGTTCATAGACTTAGAGTTAGAGGGAACCACTAAATTATAGAGGAGTTGCAATCTGCATTGATGCACCAATGTTCATCAATGTGAATTCATATATCCTTGATAATCAATATGATAGAAACAGAACTTACATCAGAGCCCAGAGAAGGAGTTTACGTGAGCAGCCCTCCCCCAAAGACAGTGGATATGATTTGATGTTCTGCCCTGGGGAAAGCCTTAGTTGGGGGACATCCGAGTTTGTTTCTGACTTTAATCCTCCTTTTCTGTGTGCTATTACTTCCTTCTATCAAGCTCCTGCCATCCTCAGTTGATAAACTCATGTATCTGGTCACTATTCTCATCTGTGGTCCTCCTTCATTTATTTTACTGCAGTTCTCCTAACCTTCCAGCAGGTGGCAGTTGTCTCATTATCATGCCATCCTCTCAAGTTACTGCTTTTCACAGCTCAGCTCATTCATTCATTCATTTAGTCAGTCAGTCAAGCATTTGTTAAGGATCTGCTATGTGCCAGGCACTCTGCTAAGCACTGGAGATACAAATGGCAATCTCTGCTCTCAAGGTTGTTGTTTGTCCTTTGTTCTTGAAGAGGACAAATGGTATTCATGTATTTTTCCAGGGGAGCAACTCTCTCACCTGACCTATATGAGAAGTCTGAAGGGACAGCAGCTAGGTGGCGCAGTGGATAGAGCACCAGCCCTGAAGTAAGGAGGACCTGAGTTCAAATCTGGCCTCAGACCAAACACTTGGCACTTACTAGCTGTGTGACCCTGGGCAAGTCACTTAACCCCAATTGCCTAAAAAAAAAAGAAAGAAAGAGAAGTCTGAGACAGCGTCCTTCACAACTTAAAGAAAACCCCACACTTCCAATATTCTTAAGATTTCTTTTATACATAATCCTCACATCCTGACATAGTACTCTTCTTGGGGGATCATGGGAACCTCTTCCACTTGTGCCATGCAAGCAAATTTTTGTCTCCAACCCCATGAAGGTTTATGATGAACCACTGCCAGCTGCATCCTTTATCTTCCAGTGTCTGGAAAGTGTATGTCTATAGTAACATGTCTTGCCGGATTCCCAGGGTTTGAAGAAACACCCCAACTTGTCCCTCTCTTCTCCTATTTCCTCTGGGGGAGCCGGACTGGGTTATTCAAATAACCTGAGGCTGCTTTCCAAAACATCTAGAGGGAAGCAGTTTAATGCCCTCAGAGAAAACTACACATCAGGATGGACAGATTTGTTGCCATTGCTACATAAACTAGTCAATTTTCTATTTTTCTGTGATATCTTGCCCAGTGCTTTCCAGTTCTCTTCTTGAAGTAAATATTCATGATATCCATGAATGAGGTTTCCTTAGTAATCTATAAGCTCTAAGCCCCCTTCATTTCTTAACCCCAAACCATATTTTCCAACATATTTTTCTCTGTCCATCTCCATAACATGATGAAGCATCAGGGTAGGACTTTTGTGTACAATATGGTATATATGTAGGTAACTACATTAAACTTATAATTTGAATGTATGTGTGTGTAATACTAGGTAAGTCTCTTAATCTTTCTGTGACTCAATTTCCTCAGCTATAAAATGGGGATAATAATAGCACCTACC
Organism: Vombatus ursinus; assembly: GCF_900497805.2. Taxonomy (NCBI): domain Eukaryota; kingdom Metazoa; phylum Chordata; class Mammalia; order Diprotodontia; family Vombatidae; genus Vombatus; species Vombatus ursinus. The sequence continues at coordinate 53,786,739 of NW_020954610.1, forward strand.
ATCTAGGGTTGTTGTGAGGATACAATAGTATAAAATTTGAAAAAATGCTTTGCAAAACTTAAAGAGCTATATAAATTCTAGCTTTTATGTATAACACATATGTGTGCATATGTTTGTTGATATGTGATGCTGAGTAGACAGGTAAATAGATGACTAGAGAGAAAAAGATAAATGGTTTAACTATAGATAACAAGTCATATTTATGCAGTGCTTCACTTTCCTCACAACAACCATGTGCTCTAGGCAGTTTATTCTACCCATTTTACAGAAGCAGAAACAGAAGTACAAAAAGGTTAACTTGAAGCGAAAAGTACTTTAAAGTAGGATTTAAACCCAGGTCTTGTGACTCTAGATTCAGCACTTTTCCCATTATACCAAAAGAAAAATAGGAAGTGCTCAGGGGTTTTTTTGTACTAAGAAATTCTGAATGAATTCTGAATAAATGGAAGAAATGCTCTCCTTCATTATTACATACCCAAGCAGTCTAACCTCTATGTCTTCCTCCAGTGGAAAAAAAAAAAAGAACATAACCAAGGGTTTAAGAGTAAGTCAGGAAACTGCACAAATAATCGGTTCTGTATCCTGTCTCTCTGGCTTCCCTTTCTCTGGGTCCCACTGGAGACAATCCCAAATCAGAAAGAAAATACTCCAGCCATACCTGCTGCTTCTGGCTCCTCTGCAATCCATGAGGGGCTGTGCTCAGTCTCTTCCAGACATAGGAAGGACACATTAAAACGCTTTTCCTCACCCCGGTGGAGGGCTGGGGGGGAGGGGAAGGTGAAAACACAAAGGCTTTTGTTTAAAATATGAAAGGATTCTTTTAGGAGACAAATGGGAAGAAGGTTGAAACAATATAAATTCCTTTCATCATTTTCAATAGTTTCTTGTAACTAAAGGAGTTTAGTATTGAGAGAGCTTAGTATCAGAAAAGCAGAGAAAGGCAAGCAAAAAAAAAGATTAAGAAAAAGAGAAAAAAGAAAGCTAGAAATATCTGGTGGATTTCCCCAATTTTGGACTTTTCTCTGTGGTACTTCAAAAGTATTACTAATTAGTGTAAGTGGACAATAGGGCTATCTCAGAGAGCATGCACCTGAGCTCCCTTAGAAAATTCTGAGGCCTCCAGACACAAGGTGACAGGACTTGGGTGAGTGAGAGATAACAAAATTCCTGGCTGCTCCTGGGTATGTGGAGACCCAACACTGAAAGGACTTGGATTTTTGGCATGAAATGGCAAATCATGAGTTGTCCTTACACGTTCTCCCTGCTTCATGACAGTAGAAAAAAGGGTAGGGTTCTGTGCCAGAGAAAAAGAGAGAGAGAGATTCCATCTGTTTCTCTTTTCCTATTGACCATCCAGGTGGTGTCATGTAACTGCAAGACTTCCAGTGATGGATGGGGAAACGCTGGTCCCTTTCCATCCAGCCATCACGGCAATCTCACCCATATGTAAGTTAGTGTAGCAGAGTTTAACTAGGTGTGCCTGGGTCTCTGGCTGCCTTTTCTGCTTTTGTGTTTGTTTTTTTTCTTGATCTTAGATGAATGAGATGAATGTCTCCAGGCTTGGAAGCAACCTTCTGAATTTCAGAGGTCCTGGGTTCAAAGAGTAAAGCCAGGTGGTGGCAGGGAAAGTATCTACTTTAAAGAGAATTGTCAGCAAGAAAAGGTCTGGACCCAAGCCTGGTCATTTTATCAACAAATATGTTATTTAGACAGTGCAGAGCCATAGTAAAATGTAAAATACCTAATTAGCAATCCCACAAACTACTTTAGGTTCTGTTAAAGTTTGTGTCAGATTCCCAACAGATCATAACAGCACTATAAGTTAAGTTACTGAATCCTGCTTTAAATTTGTTTATGTCAAATATGTACTTGTGAACACCATACAAGATGGAAGAGTCTGAGGAATCAATATAGCTCAGTTTCTCCTACAACTATTCCAATAGTGATCTAAGAAGAATGCCTGATAGAGTAGTAATAGGAAAATTGAAGGGGAAACTACAATAGGTCATCTTTCCAGCCCCAAAAGGTACAAAAATTTACCCAAGTAACCATATTACCTGAAAATTAGAGTGGGCCAAGTAGAAGCTAATGATTTCATGAGGAAAAAAAAAATATTAAATAAAGTCAAACAATTGGGGAAAAATATAACAAAATGTAAGGTATCTCTTATCAAAAACAACTGACTTGGAAAACAGATCAAAGATAATTGAAAAATCATTGAGCTATCTAAAAACTATGAGCAAAAAGAGTATAGATACCATATTTAAAGATATCATGAAAGAAAACTGCTCAGCACTTTTACAATCAGAGGGCAATGTGAAAATAGAAAGAATCTATCAGTCACCTTATGGGGGAAAAAAATGAAAATTCCCAGGAACATCATAGCTAAAAATCCAGTGCTCCCAAGTCAAACTGAAAATACTGTAAGCCTCCAGAAAGGAATTCAAGTATCAAGGAGCCATGGTCAGGATCACTCAAGGTTTAGTAGCTACCATCACAAAGAAGCAGAAAGCTTGGAACATGATATTCAAAAAAGCAAATTTTGTAGGCTTGCAAGCAAGAATAATTTACCCAGCAAAACCGAGTATAATCCCACAGGGAGAAAATGGGATTTTTATTAAATAAAAGACTTCCAAGCATTCCTGATGAAAAGACTGGAGTTGAATTAAAATTTTAAGATACAAACACAGGAGTAAAGAGAAACATTAAAAAGTAAATACGAGTAAACAATCTGAAAAAAAGTGTTTGCGTTCTAATGGGAAGGAGGGATGATATAATCATCCCCTAAAGAGTTTAATTTCAGCGGGAGTTATAGAAGGAGTCAAATAATATGGGTGGGGGAGGGTACCTGAGAATGATTTTTGTTAAATTTTTGTTTTGATGATCTTAAAAGAAGAAAGGAAATGGAGGGGGGGAAAAGGTTCCCTAGGGAATAAAAATGGAGGAATGTGGGAGGACTTACTATCTCACATAGAGTTCTTAGGTCTTTTTAAATTGTGTGTTTTTACAATGTTGTTATAGTATAAATTGTTCTCCTGGTTCTGCTCACTTTGCAATGCAGAAATTCAAAGTAATTCAAGTAATGTCCATTCCTTTCACCTTTTCTTCATTTGTAAAAACATACAATTTTAAAAGACTTAAGAACTCTAGTCGATGCAATGTTCTACCACATGATGCCAGAGGAATGATGCTTTAGAATGCTGCCCACATCCCGACAGAGAAATGATGGATATTTTTGTACATGGTTAATGTGGGAATTTGTTTTGCTTGACTGTCCATATTTGTTACAGTGTTTTTCTTCAGTAGAGACGGGGGAGGCAGGAAAAAAAAGAGGGTAGATGCTTGTATTTGAAAAAAAAAATTTTTAATTTAAAAAATTGTGTGTTCCTGACACTTACTTAGGGTCACTTTAACTACTAAGTGTCTGGAGTGGGATTTGAATTGGGCCTTTCTGACACTACCTGCATGACCTTCATCTCCCTGAGTCTCAGATTCCTCATCTGTAAAATGAAAGGGTTGGGCCAGATAACTTCTAAGATCCTTTCCAGATTTATATGAAGGATGCTATGACTACAAGTCCAGGGCTCTATCCACTAGGCCAGGTGACAGTCTCTGTCAATGTCATGTATGCTGTGCTGGAGAGGCCTGTAATTCCTCTCCCTGGGTAGTATAAAGTCATTAATATTAATATAAAATAAAGATATTGAGTCTGAAGAGAGACTCTCAGACATAGTTACTATGCAGCTTGGCTTTGGGAGGGAACAAAAACATTCATCCTCCTGGTAGTGAATTTCTATGGATTGCGTGGCTTCCAGGATTTTCTGGCAACTGCATCCTCAGCATTCCAGTGCTGGTGCAGAATCAGCAACAGAAATTTCCTATTTAAGCTGAAGCCTCCTCTTTGAGGAGGGCTGATGATATAGTCATATCCTTTTTCTATAAGAGTTTAAAAAAAAAAAACTGAAAGCCAAAATAAAATCAAGTGAGAATTGTACCAAGCAAGGTGACTTGGACAGGTGACTTCCCAGAGCCTTGTACGATTCCTTGCATTCAGTAAGTGGTTAATGTATGTTTGTCTATTGGATTGATTTGAATAGAATGGAGCCTTTATCCTCACCCCAGTTTTCTGTTCTTCCTCTTACTTGCTATCTTCCAAACCAGGGTTGGGGAACCTGTGGTCTGGAGGCCACATGTAGCCCTAGAGGTCCTCAAGTGTGGCCCTTTACCGAAGTTTGGATTCTCTCAAGAGGCCATACTTGAGGACCTAGAGGGCCATATGTGGTCTCAAGGCCACAGGTTCCCCACCCCTGTACCAAACTGTAAGCTTCCAGAGGGCAGGAAAAGACTGAGTTGGTTATGAAAGGACCTAGTTCATCATGAATGTTAGTCAATATATTCCAAAGGAGCAGGACTGTTCTTGACTTGAAGGCATCCAAAGTTGATGTGAGAGCCAAAACTAATAATTTTTTGCTCCTTAGGCAAATAGCTATGGGGAAAATGGAAAATTTACCTGAGGAATCAGTCATCAGTGGGGACTAAGTATCCTAGGACACTGGGGGATTTCAGTACTGCTGAAGGACTTGCCATTTCTAAGGAGGAAAGTAAAGTCAAGTGTACTAGTGTACACTGATGCCAGTGTAGGTTCCAGTGGGAAGAGACTCCTTGGGACACTGTAAGATATTTAGGCTGCAGAAAAAAAAGAAGAAGAAGCATGCCCAAGTTCAGACAGCTGCTCTCATCACTACAGGGCTGGGCAAGGGAGGAAACTCACCATGGCACAGTATTGTCAGTGTCCTTTAAAATTTCCACCATCAGGCAAAGCCCCAGTGGTCCCATCCTAGTTATGCCTCTAGCAAATGTAAATAGACATAGCAAGTAAGTATATAGGACTTCAATTTGATATGTTGCCTGACTAGGAGACCTATTTTTGGACAGGAAAATCTTTTAGTCTCTCAGATCACACCACAAAGGTAACTGGTCCATTGGAAAGAACATTGACCTGGTTTTAAAGCTTGCTTTTTGCCACTTAATAACTTTGTGACTTTGAGCAGGTCAATTAACCTCCCTCCTTGAACTTCAGTTTCTCATCTGTAAAATGAGGAATTGCATCAGATGACATCTCAGATCCCTTCCAGCTTTAAATCTATGAGTTTATGAGACTATGATCTACTTTACCTATGAAAAGCCAACCCTGAATACAATACCTGTGTAGAGTCTGACAGGCTAGGAGCTGCAAAGAGGGCACATTGACTAATTTCAATTGGCTCTTGGACTAATTGTCACCACCAGGCCTAGAAAAAACACTTGGAAAGGTGTTGTTTCCCCATTAAGAGTTGGCTTACAGAGGTGACCTTTGAACAATAGGGCTGGAAAAGCAGAATCCAGGCATCAGCATGCCTCCTTCCCCACCCCTCACTCCACACCCCCATTGCACCTGTTCCTAATCCTTGGCAAGTCTAAAGGAAAGGAACCTCTCAAAACCTGGGTACACTGCTTTTAAAAGGTTTCCAGATGAAGAAAATAAAATACACGTAATGACTACAATAACATAAATGAAAAGAACAATAAAACAAGATCAAACTATTTAATTATACAATCTTGGCCCTTAGGAGGGGTGAGGAAATACGCCTCCCTCCTTCCTTTGGAGGGGTGGGAAGGAGGCAGGTAATCACCCTACCACTCAGATGGTATCCCTATGTCTGTTGGTTTGGCTTCATTTTTGCTTTGATGAAAGGGAAGGCTCACCAAGAGTGGGGGTAGGGTAGGAAAGATATATATTCTGAAATGGCTGTAATATAAAAATAAAGGACATCAATAAAACTTTTCTAAAGAGTTGTGCTAGTTAAATGATCTTACAAGTAAGAAATACTATGGGCAGCTCAGTGGATAGAGTGGCAGGCCTAGAATCAGGAAGTTTGGCCTCAGACACTTAGTAGCTGTGTCACCCTAGGTAAGTGACTGTTTGCCTCAGTTTCCTCATCTGTAAAATGAGCTGGAGAAGGAAATGGCAAACCATTCCAGTGTTTTTGCCAAGAAAACCCCAAATGGGGTCATGAAGAGTTGGACAGGACTGAAAGATAACTGAACAAAGGGGCATAAGCTTCTGTCTCTAGCAATTTAAGAAATTCCTTGGTTCAAGATCATAACAGTGGACTAAAATAATGTTAAATACTAAATAAGACTATAAATTATTCCAAAGACAGATAAATTACTAAACTTACAAATATGTGGTTGAGGGGGGTGTTGGAGGGGAGAAAGGAGACTGGGCCAATAATTTCATTAGAATATGGAACTCCCATTTGAGGAAGCATTCTCCATCAATGCAGATCTATACCTTCTCTGCTAGTTACAAATTTTAGAGAGTTGCCTGGGGCAATGAGAGATTAAGTGACCAAAATCATACAGCTAGTAG
>NW_020954610.1:53793160-53966744 GCF_900497805.2 Vombatus ursinus
CCTCACTCATCGTAAGTTTAAAACCCCACACAAGATAACAGCAGAATCATTGATAGCTCACCAGCAAGTGGAAGAGATTGAATAATAAAAGACAAATAGACCTGTCAAACGGGAAATTCTGCTGTTGTTCCAGACAATAATTCATGAAGACTCAACTTATTTTGAAGCCTATAGCTTTCACTGTTGTTGTGAGTTTTTCCTCCTTCCAGAATACTTAGGGATAGCTTATGACAGATTGGAGACTTGGAAAGATTTCCACAGGGATCATTTAACCACCCCTTCCTGTTAAAGGTCTTATGGAAATAGCATACGTTCACCTCGGTGCAATCTATTTTTAAGACTGTGTAGAAGCTAAAAGAAGCTTCTTCTGATCCCAGGTCCCCAGATCAACACAGACCCACATACACACATCCAGCATTAGTCAGTATGATGCTGAGTAGATGATACTGAACTGGGAGTCAGGAGACTTAGTTTCAGTTCAGACTCTAGACCTAGAGTTTCTTCTCCAATACATGAAAAGATCTATGATTACTTCTAGGTGATTATTTCATCTACTGAAAAAGATTCCAACCCTTCCTCACCTGAGTTGTCATGAATAGCTACAGCAAAAAGAAACCAAATACAATAGAACTCAACAGTTGTCAGGCATCAGCAGTGGTGTCAAGGCTTACTTCAAGACCCAGTCTCACCAAAACAAAACTAACCTAAACTAAACTAAAGAGTCACCTCAAGGAGGCACCAGGTTGATTTCTTTAATTGAAATGAAACTAGACAAACTACTTTATTTCTCTGGGCCTCTGTTGCCTCATTTCAAAAACAGGAATATTTATCATAAGAGCTGGTTCTCTAGGAGAGAGAGAGAACCATTTGAAGGATGGATAGAATGGGGGGGGGGAGCGTGTGAAGTAAGTGATGTCAAAACAAAAGGTATCAATAAAAGTTAATATAAAAAAGACAGGGAAAATCATACCTGCTTTTTGGGGTTGTTGAGAAGATCAGATGAAATAATGGATGAGAAATAAATCTGAAAAGTATTAAGTATTAAATACCAAGTATCAGTCTCAAAAGTGTCAAATAAATTGAAAAGTATTAACTAACACCTCCAAGCCAACATGCAATTGTTAAGCACTGTGTGTGCTAGGCACTGGCAACTATTATGGTAAACACTGGGAATACAAAGAAAGACAGTCTGTTCCCACAAGGAATCTACATTCTAATGGAGGAAGATAACACATAATAGAAAGCTCAAATGATGCTGGGGGGAGATGAGGTATCATAAGGGGCCATGGTAGAGAAAGGGAGGAGAGTTAGGAGTACAATCTGGAAAGAAATGGGTGGCCTGGGTATGCTCTTTAAACTGGAGGAACCACTCAATCAGAGGGAAGGGTTCAAGGAGCAAAGGGTAATTTGAACACGTAAAGTCCAAGATTTCAGTAACCTTCCAAGATGAAGAGATTTCTGGATCATTGTAGACAAAATCTGGGAGGAGAGTCAGCCTGGAGAGGAGCCTCCCAGAGCCTTTACTGAGCCTCATAGCTATTGGTGCTTTCCCCTCAAAATTAACTTATTTTCATTTTGAATACATCTATATAAGTGTGCATTCTCTTCCCCTATAGAATATAAGCTCCTCAAAGGCAGAGATCAATTCACTTTTGTCTTTGTAATCCCACCCCTAGTTCAGTGACTGGCATTTAGGAGGGGTTTGATAAATGCTTGATTGATTAAACAAAGGCAAAGGGATAAAAGTGAGAACTGAATTCTTCCAAAGGGTTGGATTAGAGGTCTAACCAAATAAATGAGGCCCAAGTCTTTCAAGTAATCGTTATTAGGAATAGTAGTGTCCTCAAACCATCAGACTTGCTTACAACCCAACACTATCTAACCCCACCCCCCACTCCTACCAGGAATAATTGATAGGAGAAATGTGATTCACCTTCCTTCTCCACTGAGAGGAGAAAGAACCCACCTTCCTTACCACTACCACCAATTGCCAATTAACTGCCACCAACAGGCAACAAGCATACTGTGGGAGAGTATGGAAACATCCCTCAAACTAATGGTCCTGCTTCTAAACCAGTCCTCATAACCTTCATTCATGAGAGGACTCCTGCAGAGAAGGAAGCAGCCTTCCCCATAAACTGCCATGCACAAGGCAGGCAAGTGATTCTACCTGAAGCAGCAAGGCAGACTGAGGGAGAGAAAGGAAACAGCATGTGCCAGGAAAGTGAGGCCAACACCATCACCTTGACAGCTATTCTCCCCTCAGACCCGGATGGTGACAGGCCCAGGACCCTTAAGCCAAGAGCTTTTGAAATAGCTTTGCTTCCAGCCTAGTGCCCTCTGTCATCACACTGTGAAACAACCCTTGTGGGAATGCGGTCTGGCATCTGCTCCTGCTGGTGCTACAGCCATACCTATTAAAGACCCAGGAAAAGAATTCTTGTCATTGAAGTCTTAGGCACTGTCAAATGGTTCCACACCAGAAACTGATATGATTTATCATTGGAAATGACAGTAAGAAAATGACATTACTATCTGGGTTGCCTCTGCACACTAAGAACCATGGGATCTTTCCACCGACTTGCAGCTGAAAACTTCCTTACGTGTTATCTCCCCTATTCAAATATGACCTCCTTGGAAAGTTCTCTCTTACTTTTCTATTTGTTATTTCCAGCACTTAGTAGAGTACTTTGCACATACTAAGTACTTAATAAATACTTTATCCATTCATTCTCAGAGCAAGAGTGGTAAGGAAATCACTAAAAGAGGAGTCAGAAACTGAGAAATTTTTAGTTTCATTAGGATTCAAAAGCAGGGCTTGTCCCAAGTAAAAATGTTTCCAGCCTCTCTTTTCTTCACTATTACACCACCTCTATGAAATCTTCGTTTTGATCATGTCCTCTGTTCACTACCACTTCAGCTACCTATAGCCCTCCTTCCTAGCTAATCCTGTTGTAAGGAAAGGCTCACAGATTCCTTATTTCCACCACAGTATTAATATGTCACTAGCTTCCCTCTTCTCCAAGAATTTGTTTTTTTAAACCTTATCCTAATTATGGAACAAAATGCTTTGTCCTCAGTTAAAGGAATTTCAGGCATTCACAACAAGAGGATACAGAATTCTCATGTATTAGAACAATCAGAACAGGAATATAGGCTTATTTGGGAGGACACATCTCACTAACCAGGTAGGTTACTTCACCAGGAGGTAATCTGTCTTTCCATAAGATATTCTGTTCTCAAAAATCCCCAGTAGAATGGAAACTCCTTGAGGGAAGGGATTTTTTTTAATTTTTCTCTCCATATCATGCATGCCTAACTAAGAGAGTCAGTATGATGGAGCGAAGCTGACCTCAGTGTCCAGAAGACCTTTGTTCAATACAGTATATGTGACTCTGGGCAAATCACTTAACCTTTTCCCACCCAGATCCATTCCTTTGACTTCCCCATCATGCCATAGGATTTTTATCACTGGGGAAACCTCATCATCTTGCAAGATCAAATCAGCTTTGGTACTCACATCTCTTTAGCTTCCTCTGCTCTTAGAGAGCAGCCTGTGATGAGCTCCAAAACCTCCATTTAAGGAGTATGCCCAAGCCAACCATCTCTTTATTTCCCACTTGGCTGAACTCCTTTGACTTCTCCAGAACCGAATATCTTCCCTCTCCCCAATTGCTTTTCAGATTCCTTTTGTGTGTCATCTTCCCCCATTAGATTCCAAGTTCTTTGAGGGCAAAATATTTGTAACACTGATGCTTATACAATTCCTGGTACATAGCAGTCACTTATTGATTGACTCACTCTCAGAGACCAAGGCAACTTTCTAAAACTATAAATTTCAGGGGAGGTACAAATCTGTATTAATAGAGAACTTCTCTGGGGGCAGCTAGGTGGCACAGTGGATAGAGCACCGGCCCTGAAGTCAGGAGGACCTGAGTTGAAATCCAGTCTCAGACACATAACACTTACTAGCTGTGTGATCCTGGGCAAGTCACTTAACCCCATTGCCTAACCAAAAACAAAAACAAAAAATAGAGAACTTCTCTCATTGAGAATTCATTGCATGATGATATCACAGATCTAGTTTTTAAAAATGTTCATCACTTAGCACAGTGACTAGCACTTTCTGGGGGTCAGAATCAGAACATCTGATTTCATTAGTGTTGGTAACTCTCAGTAAGGAAACTCCCTCTACCAATGCAGATAAGCAATTTATAGCCTTAAAAAGTTGTTTGGGGTTAGCTAGGTGGAACAGTGGAGAGAGCACACTGGCTTTGGAGTCAGGAGGACCTGAGTTCAAATCAGGACTCAGGTACTTACTAACTGTGTGACCCTGGACAAGTCACTTAATACCAATTGCCTCTATGAGAGAGAGAGAGAGAGAAAGAGAGAGAGAGAGAGAGAGAGAGAGCATTGTCTGGGGCAGTGAGAAATTAAGTGACTTGCTCAGGATCATATAGCCAGTATGTTATGGGACTAGAACCTCCAATGCTAGCCTTTCATCTTCTGCTCCATACTGCTTCTCACTTGGCACATAGAAAATGCTTATTGAATTTAAGTGGACTGAATTGAAACCACAGGTTTAATACACACATTATGTTCTAAGTCTCTTGGCAGTCTTCTTTTGGCCTCGCTGGGTCATTTTTCAAAATATTTCATAATACTGTTATCATCTGAGTAAGTACCCTCCCTCCCCACCCACCCCCAGCCTCCATAGCCAGGACTGTGTTATTGTCAGTAATGAATGCATGCCTTGGTTTGAGAAAAAAAAAATGAAATCCCTAATGACAATGCTTTACTTCTTCCTATTTTGTCTCAAAGGGAATGACGTGACACAAATACTTCAGCAGAGGGGGAAAATGAGGTGAAACTACTTGGTGGATTTCTGTTTAAATGAATGTAAATGCTGAAAAAGGAAGCTACTGCAACCTCAAATGGAGAGCCCTAGGGCTGCCCCTAAGATCACTTAGGAAATATTCAATAATCACATTTTTATTTAAGGAAAGAATATTGAAGAAAATTGGTGGTTCAAGTGCAATATGTGATGAGAACCAAAGAAGAGAAAGGTGAAGTAGCAAGGCAGAATGGTAGACCCAGGATGTGCAGTATATCCATCCAAAAGTATTTATTAAGCACTTACTATTCATCAGGCATTTTATGTGGTGCTGGTAGTACAAAGAAAAAATGAAAGTCTCTGCCTTCAAGGAGCTTACATTCTGTCAGAGGAGACAACTTGCACATATTTAAGTGTATATTAAATGCGGTATTAGGGACTAGATTTGTGATTTCATTAGAGGAAAGCAATTCTCAAATTCTCAGACTTTTTGTTTTCAGGATTCCTTTACACTCTTAAAAATTACTAAGGACCTCACCCAAAGAGTTTTTGTATATGTGGCTTATATCTATTACTATTTACCATAATAAAAAATTTAATGGTTTAGGATTATTATGAAAATAATGTTGAACTCTTAGACCCCCTAGGGATCTACAGATCATACTTTGACAACCTCTGGTCTAGGAATTACTAGGTGAGGAAATTCCTTCTACTGATACAGATTAGTACCTTCTTGGCAATTCACAATCTTAAAGGGTTGCCTAGAACACTGACAGATTAAGACAGTCAGTCAGTCGATAAGCATTTATTAAGTGCCTGTTGTATGCTAAGCACTATGCTAATTAGGTGCTGAGGATAGAAAGAAAGGGACAAGACAGACCTTGCTCTCAAGGACTTCATAGCCTAGTGGGAGAGACTCCATACAAACAACTGTGCCCAAAAAAGTTATATAGAGAGTATGGGATAAATTAGAAATAATCAATAGAATAAAGGCACTAACATTAAGATAGATCAGGAAAGGTTTCTAATAGAAGGTAAGCTTTTCAATTGGATGTGAAGGAAACCAGGGAATTCAGGATGCAGAGGTGAGGAGGTAGAAAATTCCAGACATGGAGAGCAACCAGTGAAAATGCTCAGTCTAAAGATGGAGATATTGTGCAATAAATAGTAAGGAGGCCAGTGTCACTGGATTGCAGAATATATGATGAAGAATAAAGTGTAAGGAGACTGGAAAGATAGGAGGGGACTGGGTTGTAAAGGGCCTTGAATGCCAGAGAATTTTATATTTGATCCTGAAGGTGATAGGGAGCCATTGGAGTTTATTTATTAGGGGAGTGATATGGACAAATCTGTGCTTTGAGAAGATTAATTTAACAGCCAAATGGAGGATGAACTAGAATGGAAAGAGACTTATGGCAGGCAGACCAACCAGCAAGCTATTGAAATAGTTTAGGCATGAGGTGATAAACCTATTCCAAGGCAGGTGGTGAGAGAAGTGATTTTTTAAAATATTTTATTACTAATCAATTATTAGTATTGAGATCCAGGTTTTTTTTTTCTTCTTTTTACTTCTTCATTCAGGGACCAGTCCTTATAGGTCAGTAAATCTCTGAAGGACAGGGCTGATGATGAGATTGGCCTAACCCTCTGGGAATATTCTCCTCAATCTTGAGCCCTTCTGCACTTACAAACCTCTGTGATGCTCTCTGAAGGAACCCAAAATCCTCCTGCTTTTGTGAACAATCACAAGACCAGATTAAGCTAGCACAGGCATCCTGAGTCAGGGGCACTTCCTTGCTTCATGGCTTTATAATCTGTGCAGCCCAATCCCAAAGAGAGCTTAGTTATGACTGCAGCTCCCATACATTCATATGCATGCCGACCCACTTTGAGAGAATTAAACAAGCATAGAGCCTATCTGTTTGTCTTTCTTAGACCAAACTCTTGAAGCTGACAGAGTCTACTTCTGATTAAAGTGTAAATAGAATCTAATTTGGTGAATTCCAGCCCTAAAAGCATTAGGCTCCTGACCTTGTTCAACTTGAGTAGTCTGAGTGGAGATGGATTCTTTTGTCCAGATAGCTGGAGGTAGCTGAGTCTATGATAAAACCACCTTCTCAGCAAGAAGAGATGAAGGCTTTCAGCCCACCTCCTCTTTTGTTCACCAATCAGGGTTGACCTCTGTCTGTCTGGTGCACCTATTTTTCCAAAGGTTTTTAAACATTAGATGATCTCCATGATCTTTGTCTTCTGGTTACCAAGAGAGAACATGGACCATCAATTTATTTGCTAGTCTAATTAATAAATTGATTATTAATTACCCAGAAATTCTGTCTCATTGGCGATATCAGGAAAGAAGGAAGCATGTATGAAAGAGGTTATAAAGTATAATTGACAGGCCTCCCATCTGAAATGGGAGGAAAGGGGGTTAGAGAGAGTGAGCAGTCAATAGTATCACCTAGGTTGTAAACTTGGGTGACTAGAAGGATGGGGGTGCCCTGACAGTAATAAGAGAAGTTCAGAAGTGGGGAGGGTTTGGATGGAAAGAAAATGAGTTCAGTTTTGGACATGTTGAGTTTAAAATGTCTATGGGACATCTGTTTGAGATGTCTAATAGGCAGTTGGAAATGTGAATCTAGAAGTTAGGGCTGGTTCTGAGAATCATCAGCATAGAGATGATAATTCCAACCATGGGACATTAAGTAATTTGACCAGAATCAAATAGGCAGCATATGTCAGAGGCAAGATGAACTATAATCTTGTTGGCTTTGAGGTCACTTCTCAATGAACCATACCACACTGCCTATCCTATAAATTACACACAAAACAAATACAAGGCAATTTGGAGGAGACAGGGCACTAGTAGCTGGGTTTTGGAGAGTATCAGGAAAGGCTGATCATGATGTAGCACAATTTAGAAGGAAACTCTGAGTTCTAAGAAGCAGAGGTGACAAAAGAGTGTATTCCATGTAGAGAGGAAAGTCAGGACAAAAGCATGGAGATGACAGGCAAGTGTCAAGTGTGAGGAACAGCAAGAAGGCCAGTCTGTTTGAATCCAAGAACAGAAGAAGGGGAGTACATTTAACAAGTTTAGAAAGGTAGGTGGGAGGTAGATTGTGGAAGACTTTAACCACTAAACAAAAGAGATTATAATTTATCAAAAAGGTAAAGGGAAATCTATGACTGCAAAAGAAAAGGATGAAGTGTCAGCCAAGGTCTCTGAGGGGGAAGTAAGTAGAGAGAAAGAAAAATGCCATTGTTTTTTCACTCCGGTTATCCCTTCCACATCATGGGGGTAAGGGACACAGCACCTCCTAGATCTGGAAAATCCAATCTGGTAAATCCACATAAAATTTTTTGGTCTTCCTTTTGTGCCAGAGATGAAGTCTGAATTTTTTTCTTTTTTTTTATGGGGTGTTATAGTACTTTAATGTAAAATTTGGATTAAGTATTTGGTCATATTTTAACTTTAAAAAAGAAATTGTGTGTATTTGTGGTATTTAAAGATAAAATATGTTGATATACAATACTATACACATATTTTATGCATTTCTGAGTTTCTAAACTTTTTCTGTGTCATCTGCTGGCCTTCTCATGTTGTCTATGGCTTCCACAAAACTCCCTCCAAAATTCCCATTTAATTTCTAATGCTGATCCACAATATATCAAAACCTCAGTGGGGAAAGTCTCGATGTGTAAGGGATAACTGTAAGCAGTAATCAGTTTGACTAGACTCATCAAAGTAAGTTGGGAAAATTCTTCTAGGTAGGCAGGTAGTATTTTCCAGGGGAGATTCAAACTGCTGTTTCTCTCTCTCTAATCCTGCCCCCCTCACCAGAGATAATACAGACAATCCACATCATTGATCCAGATCCCAATCATTGTATGTATGTGCATGTGTCTGTATGTATATATGCATATACATGCACATGCATACCTATATAGCACCTCTGATGCTCCTCCAACTCACACTTGCAGACTGGGTTCCACAGGGGAATCACTACTTTGGGTTCAAGGCACTCTTTGGGTCTACATTCCTAAAACTTTATTTTCCGTGTGCCCACAAGTACATGTAGTCAGCCAGAGGACACAATTAGTTCAAAGCAAAGGCATTTGAAGAGATGGCATTGTAAGAATAATAATTATGAAACATTCCCCTGAGAAAACGAGAATGTATTCTTCCACAAATACACATAGCCTAAGTGAGAATAGTAGGCACTCATATAGAGTATGTTAGTAGAGAGGCACATACAGAGAGAACACATGTGGCCCAAGCAGTTCACGTTGCCAGCATTACAGAACCCCAATATTCTTTCCTTTCTCATATTGTCCTCAAACTCCTCCCCCTAGGTACAGCTTCTTTGCTGGGCAGGTCATTTAGCTGGGCTCTGGAAGATTGACCCTTTATGGACTCAACGTCTCCTACTGGGTGACTAGCTCTGCTACAAGATGCCATGCCTAATTAGGGTAGAAAGGAGAGAGAAATCCCCATCCCGAGAGGTATGGAACAATTCCTTCTGAAGGGCTGTTACCCTTTTAGATTCATAAAGGTAACATCCTTCAGAGCTGCCTCCTACCTTGGCTAACTCATTATAGAGTGCTTTTTGAAGGATCATCGGGGCAAGGCTAAGCCTTTAGCAAACTACCCTCTAATTCAATTAAGAATTCCATTAAGTTTGATGAGAAAACTTTTCCACACTTGTAAAAGAGTAACACTTCATTTAAGACCTTAACACCTCTACTACCTCATTTTTACGTTTTGTAATTTTATCAGTTGGGCTAAGAAGAATTCAAATGATCCCCTCGCCCATGAAATATATCTCTATAAATACAACTTTGTCCAAACCCATA
Source organism: Vombatus ursinus (assembly GCF_900497805.2). Lineage (NCBI taxonomy): Eukaryota > Metazoa > Chordata > Mammalia > Diprotodontia > Vombatidae > Vombatus > Vombatus ursinus. Next base: position 53,802,846 of record NW_020954610.1, read on the forward strand.
ATTTGAATGAACGAATGAATAAAAATGCATTTTATTAAATGTTTACTATGTAGCAAGGATTATGCAAAGTACTAGAAAAACAGATAAAAAGACTTCGTCCACTTTCATTGTAGTAACGGGAAACAACGTTTGTGATGATGGTGGTGTCAGGGACAAAGGCAGAATTGATTTGATCACGGTTTCAGAATTGGAGGGAAGGATAGCTTCCAGGAGGCAGTCAAGCTGGCGGGGGGTGGGGGGGGGGGGGGGTAGAGAGAACAGTCTGGCTGAATGAAAGGACCTGATGAGGCAGCCGCTGATTTGGACAGTTGAGCTTCGGGGCATAAACTCTGGAGATAAAAGGGTTAAAACATTCAGGGCACAGTTTCTGGTCCAGAAGAAGGAACAAGACGTCGAGCAGTTGGTGGAGCTGTAAGGAAAGGGAACTTTAGGTGAGGGAATTAGTTTCCTCAACCAATGCAGACTAGCAATTGCTCTGTGCCTTAGAGTCCTTGAGAGGTGGAAAGAGGCACTGAGAAGCTAAGCAATTCACCAAGGGTGACACAAGTATGTGTCAGAGGTGTCACTTGAGTCAATTTCTTCCTGACTTTGAAGTTGGCTCTCTGCCAGGCTACCTGTCACATATACATACATATGTGTTTTGTTGTTGTTCAGTAATTTCAGTCATATCCAACTCTTTGGGACCCCATTTGGAGTTTTCTTGACAAAGATACTGGAGTGATTTACCATTTCCTTCCCCACTTCATTTTACAAATGAGGAAACTAAGGCAAACAGGGTTAAGTGACTTGGCCAGGGTCACATGGTAAGTGTCTGAAGCCAGATTTGAACTCAGGAAGATGAATCTTCCTGACTCCAGGCCCAGCATTCTATCCACTGCGCCCCCATCTGCCCCTGGCTTCCTTTGTGTCCCAGCTAAAATCCCACCTTCTACATGAAGCTTTTTCCCAATCCCTTTTAATTCTAGTACCTTACTTCTGTGGATTATTTTCCATTTATCCTGTATATAGCTTGTTTTCTTGCTTGCATGTTGTATGCCCCATTAAATAGTGAGTTCCTTGAGGTAAGGGACTGTCTTTTGTCTTTGAATCCCCAGTGCTTAGCACATTGCCTGGCACATAGAAGCCATTTAATAAATTCTCATTGACAGACTGATGGATAAACGTAAAATCTTATATTTGAGTTCAAAAACTTCCTCATCATCAGATGGTAATAGCTGAGTGACTGTTATCTGTGTTCCAAGTGTAAGCTGATCTCCTTTCCAAAAGGAGAAGGTAAAAGGACTTGAATACACCTGACCATACTCTAAGTTATTAGAAAGAATGAAGTGTTAGGGGAAAAAATAGAAGCAAGACTTCAGTGTCAATAAAAGTGATCTGAGGTGAAGAAGAAGAGACTTGACCCTTGTCAGGATGTTGAAGAGTGGGAAAATGTTACACAGAGGAGAGAGGGAAGAAAAAGGACAGCCATAAGAAAGACAAGCTATAAAATGCTCCAGAGTCATTGTTAATAAGTCCCCATAGAAACCAAAATATTTATAGCAGCACTTTTGTGGTAGCAAAGAATTGAAAACAAAGTAGATACTCGTCAATTGAGGAATGACTGAGCAAATTGTGGCGCATGAATTTAATGGAATATTACTGTGATGATGGATGTGATGAATGTAGAAAAGCACTGGAAAGATCTACATGAATTCATGCAGACTGAAATAATCATACGTAAGAAAACACTATAACAATGATAACAACAATGTGAATGGAAAGAACCCTCCCCCCCACACACACATACACACAATCAAAAGTAAATATTCCAAATTTAAAAGTACAAGCGTAGCTCCAAGAAGAGATGAGAGGATGCTCCTAACTCATTCCTTTGCAGAGGTGGGAGGGACTTTTTTCAGTATATTAATCAATTTTGCTGGATTATTTTTCTTCTCCTTTTTATATTTTTCTTTTAAAAAATACTTTTTATTATATGGGATGGCTCTCTGGGAGAGACAGAGAAAAGATACTAGGAAAAACTTTGATGATATAAAAAAGCAAAAGATATCAATGAAAAGGTTTTTTTTATGCTCCAAATAACTATAATAAGAGAATTGGAGACTAAAATTATTTTGAGGTTCTACCACACAACGACAAAGATGACAAAAAATGAAAATGACAATTGTTGGAAAGGTTACAGGAGAAGAAGTACACTATACACCATATTGATTAAGCTGTGATGTCATCCAGCAATTCTGGAAAGCAATTTAGAGCAATACCCCAAAAGCCCCATAACACTGCAATACTACTTGTGTCCTTATAGTCCCAAAGAGATAAAGGAAAGAAAGGACCCATATGTGTGTGTATACATACATACATACATACATACATATATACATATATGTGTGTCTGTGTCTGTGTGTGTTTGTGTGTGTGTACATATATATATGTATGTGTGTGTATATATATGTATATATATATATATATATATATTTACAGCACAGACTTCTTGGTTATGTGATAAACAAAATATAGAGGGCCAAACACTTTCTTCAATCCTCTTGAGTTCTCAGGTTTCCCCAAAATAAGAACTATGTGCAGGAGCACATAGCAATTTTAGCCCTCTTCACAATCAAAGGCACTAAGAAGCCTAACAAAGTAAAAACCTGGTGAACTCAATGTACAGAGAAGGCTAACTTCTAATGTGCTAACCCAGTTCCCCCTTCCCCACTGATTACCATACTCTGCCAGTAGATTTTAATGTCCCTCTCTCAGTTTTGGACAAAGCTAATACAAAGATGAACAAAAGATAAAATAGAGAATTGAACAATTTGTTAGAAAAACTAGAACTAAAAGACTTACCGTATCTTCTAAATAGTTAAAGAATATACATATTTCTTAGGACCACATGGGATTTTTACAAAAATTGACTGTGTTAGGGCAAAAAGATGTTTAAAACAAATATAGGGAGGCAGCAACATTCATTGTATTTTTTAGAGACAATAACACAATAAAAATTATAAGCAATTCAGGGACCACAAACAAAAAAATATGGATCCAATTGGAGACTTAACAATGAATCCTAAATAATGAATGGGTCAAAGAACAAATCATAGAAACAACTGCAGCTAGGTCCAAATTAGTACAAATAATGAATCCCACAAAGCGGTCACTATTCAAATTCCCAATGCATATTTCCATTGGACTGAAACCAATTACCATTTTCCCATAATTATATCTTTGAATACTGCAAATTCTAATTCTTGTGACTACTTCATGGGATTCATTATTTGCTCTGATCAGGAACTATATATAATAATTATGTCAATGAACATTATAATGATGAAAAACATGCCAAAATTTCTAGGATGTAACTAATTCTCAGGAGAAAATTATATCCCTACAAACATATATTACTATAATAGAAAAAGCAAGGATTAATGAATTGAATATGCATTTTTTTAAATTACAGTCATCAAAAAACCTCTAAATTAAAAATTAGAGGAGGAATAGATAAACTGGAAACAAAAAAACTATAGAAATTATAAATAAAACTAAAAACTAATTATTTGAAAAGACTAACAGAATTAATAAACATTTAGCTAATCTGAATAAAAAGAAAAGTTCACAAAATCAAATCAATAAATTAGCAAATTAATAAAGTGACATCACAACAAAATCAGAAGGAATTAAAAAATTATCAGAACTTAATATACATAGTCATATGCTACTAAAATTAAGAACACAAGAAGTATAGGAATACCTTCAAATATATAAAATGCTACTACTACCAGAAGACCGGATGTAGATATTAAATAAGTTAATCTTAGAAAAAGAAATAGAACTAGCTGTAAAGGAAATGCCAAAGAAAAGAAATTCCTGGTCCTGATGGATTCACAGGAGAACTCCATTAAACTTTTGAAGATTGATCAGTACCAATACAACACAAATGATTCTCAAAAACTGAGAAAAAATAACTTGACCTAATGCTTCTTATGAGACAAATATAGTCCTAAGACATATACCAGGAAATAATAAAGCATGGAAGAACTACAGACTAATACATTAGTGGATATCAAATCAAAATTTTTAAATAAAATTTTGTCAAACAGATTACAATGATTCATCCAAGAATTCATGCATCATGACCAGGTTGGACTTAAACAGGGATTCAAGAATGGTTCAACATTAGGAAAACAATTGATATAACTAATCATATTAAAAACCATAAAATTCAAAACTGTGCAGGTATCTAAATAGTTGCAAGAATGTTTTTTTACAAACTATTGTACAAAGTACAACACTTATTTATGTTTTTTAAAAAAAACCTTACAAACTATAGGTATAGAATATTTTTAATATCATAAAAAATATCTATCTAAAAACCAAAAGCAAGCATCATATGCAATAAATACAATAAACCAATATAAACTTTCCTAACAAATACAATAAAGCAAAGATGCCCACTCTCCCCATTATTATTTGATATAATTTTGGAACGCTAGCAGTAGCAACAAGACAAAAAAAAGTTAAAGGCCTAAAGAAAAGTAAAGAGTAGATAAAAACCATCCATATAATCCTAACAGGATTTCTTACTTAGAAAATTCTAGAGAATTAGCAAAGATACTGAGACAATTAATAGCTTAAGTATAGCTGCAGGCTACAAAATAAACTCACAAGAAACTATTTCTATATAGTAATAACAAAATTCAAGAGGCAATAATAGAAAGGGAAATCCAATTTTAAATAACCATAAAATGCATAAAGTATTGAGGGATCAATCTACCAAAGCACACAAAGTATTTGGATAGATTAAATTATAAAGTGGTCCTTAAAGAAACAAAGAATAACACAAGTAGCTAGAAGACTATCCAGTGTCCGTGCCTGGCCATGCCAATAAAATAAAAATGACAATACTACCATAGTTAATTTATATTTTTAATTCTATAGCAATGAAGTTTTGAAAGGGATGCTTTACAAAACTTAATAAAATTCATTTGGAAAAATAAAAGATCTAAAATACCAAGAGAAATAATAAAAAGATGTAGGGATAAAGGAGGAATGGTATTTTCAGATCTTAAATTATATTAGAAATCAGCAGTCATCAAAATCATTTAGCATTGGTTTAAAAATGGAGGTAGATCAATGAAACAAACTAGACAAGAATTGAAACAATGGAACTGAAAACTCATTGATCAATACCATGGAAAACATAAATTACTTAAGAAAAAACTTCCTATGTGATAAAAAAAAATTTGTGGGAAAACTAGAAAGCAATCTGGCAGCATTAGGCTTAAATCAAAACTTTACACCAACATTACTTAATAAATATATTTTAAATAGATATGTGAACTTAATATTAAAAATAATACCCATATAAAAGAGTAGAAGTAGATCATATAACTTTCACATCTATGAAGAGCTGTCTCTTCTTCTCATTCTTAACAAAACAAGGGATAGAGGCAATTAAATGAAATAAAATAGATAATTTTGATTAAAAGAAACTGAAAAGTTTCTGCACAAACAAAATTAATGCACCTAGGATAAGCAGGGAAGAAATCAACTGGGGAGGGGGAAAATCTTTGTATTAAATTTCTCTGGTAAGAGTTTGGTGCTCAAGATATATAAACAATCAATAGATATATATATATATACACGCAGGCTTTTGGTCATAGACACATATATATGTTATATATTGTTTATATATGTGTATGTAAGTATGTCTATATGTATCTACATATATACCTATTATACATATACATATATACACCTACATATATATACACACACATATATATGTATACACACATATACTTACATACAATATATTTTGGTGTATACAATATATACACCAAAAGCAATTCCGTAATACATGTGGTCGAAGAATAGGAACAATTCTCAAAAGAATTACAAATTATTAGCAACTATATGAAAAAATGCTCCAAATCATTATTAATAGCATGCAAATGAAAACAATCCTGAAGTTTTACCTCAATTTCTGCAAATTATAAAAGACGACAAAACACTGGAAGAGTTGGAGAATTTGTGAGAAGAGAGGTACATTAGTGCACTGCTGGTCGAGTTGTGAATCAGTATAATCATTCTGGAAAGCAATTTGGAAGTATTCAAATGAGCATTTGACCCAGAGATTCTACTATTAGGCTTGTACCCCAAGAGGTCTTTAATAAGAATAAAGTCCCTAAATTCAACAAAATATGTATAGTACGCTTGGTTTGGCTTTCTGTGATAGCCAATAATTGAAAACAAAGTAGATGATCATTGATTGGGGATGTCCAAACAAATTGTAATATGTGGATGTAATTGAGTATTACTGCGCTGTGGGAAATAACAAATGTAAAAGAGAGAAGCATAGAAAGATCTACATGAGCTGACACAAAGAAGAGCCAAGAAAACAATATACACAATGACTACAACAATGTAAATGGAAAGAGCACACACATCTCACACACACACACACACATGCACACACACACACGCACGCACTCAAAAGTGAATGTAGCAAAACTACAAAGAATAAGCATGGCTCCAAAGAAGATATGAGAAGACACTCCCACCTCCAACCCTTTGGAGAAGTGGGAGTTCCACAAGTGCCTCTGGCTTCCTTCAAGACTCAGCTGAAATCCCACTTTCTGTAGAGTGCCTTTCCTGGTGCTCCCCTACCCTCCACCAGCTGCTAATGCAGCTTTCCAATTACCTTCATCTATTTTATATATCCTGTATATACCTATGCTGTCTCTTCCATTAGAATGTACACTCCTTAACAACAGGAGTTGTTTTGGTATTGTTGGATCTTGTTTTGTTGTTCTGTCTCTTTGTATATCTCCAGACCTTCTTTAGCACAGTGCCTGGTACAGAGAAAGTACTTAATGAATACTTGTGGAGGACTGACTAATTATATGAATAGAATGTAATATTGTTGCACCATAAAAAATGACAAAAGGGACAAATTCAGAAAAATCTGAGGGGACTTTTATGAATTGATGCAGAGTGAAGTGAGGGCAACCAGGATGGTAAAGAACCTTGAGTCTATATCATGTCATATCATATGTTGGAAAGACAAAAAACAAAACAGGATGTTTAGCCTGAAAGAGAGAAAACTCAGAAGGATATGACAGGTGTCTTTAAGTATATGAAGATACCAGTCATAAGGACTAACTGCCAAGCAACGGCCACTCTCCCAGCTGCAGGTAATCCACATTAGCAAAAAGAGAAGGGGAAATGAGAGGCAACAGGTACCGGGAAAATTAAACCATCACCAGAACCACTCCCTTGACCAACACATACCCTTGGATCCTGAAGGATCGAGCCCAAGACCCTGAATCCAAAGACCTTGAGAATAGCACCAAAACTGCTTCCAGCCTAGCTTCCTCAGCCACAATTAAGGGGAGAAATCATTGTGGAGAGAGATCTCATTTTCATCACTACCAACCTTAACTTCTGACCAACCACTACCAATACGTGGCCTTGTCCCACAGCGGAATAGATGGTCTCTAGAAGTAGTGGGCTCCACCTCCTTGAAGGTTTTCAAGCTGAGGCTGCACAACCACTCATTGGATAAGTTATAGTGAGGATTCCTTATGTGTAATGAATGGATTAGAAGGATGCTGAGGTCCCCTGTAATTCTCAAAATCTGTGATACTGAGTGCAGAATGGGGAAGGCATGGCTAGACTAAGCATTGTTCATCTGAAAAAAAAATCTGGGGACAGCTCGGTGGCACAATGGATAGAGCACCGGCCCTGGAGTCAAGAGGACCTGAGTTCAAATCCGGCCTCAGACACATAACACTTACTAGCTGTGTGACCCTGGGCAAGTCACTTAACCCCATTGCTTAGCCAAAAAAAAGAAAAAAAGAAAAGAAACATTGAAAAAAAAATCTGGAGATTTTTGCACACTGCAGTACAAGCATAAGAATGGTAACATCCCCTAGGCTACTGGTCCTGGTTCCAGACTGACCCTACAGCCTTCATCCATGGAGGCAACTCCTGTGCAGAAGGGGCCAGCCATCTCCACTAACTGCCAACTAACTGACACCCACAGGGCAGGCAAGTTACCCTAGCTGAAGCAGTAAGGCACACTGGGAAAGCAAAAGGAAGCCACATGTACCAGGCAAGTTAGGCCAGCACCACCATCTTCCCTCAGACCCTGAAGGAGACAGCCCAGGATCCTGAATCCAAGAGCTTTTGTAAAAGCAATGCTTCCAACCCAGTAGCCTCAGCTATTATCCTAGGAAGTAACCCCTGTGGAGATGTAGTGTGGCAACTACCCCCGTAGGTGCTATAGCCACCTCTATTGAAAACCCAAAAAGGAAATTTCTTGTCACCAAAGTCCTTGGTCAGGTCAAATAGTTCGTCAGAAACTGATATGATCTTATTAGTGAAAATTACATTCAAAAAGAAGTATTTCTAGCTGCTTTCCCTCTGTACTCTAAGACCACAGGATCTTTCCCTCTGACTTACAGCTGAAACCTTCCACATGTGTCCTGTCCCCCCTTAGAATGTGAGCTTGAGACCAGGGACTATCTTACTTTTCTATTTGTATCCCCAGTATTTATCACAGTACTTTGCACACTGTAAATGCTTAATAAATGCTTTGTTCGTTCATTCATATGGAAGAGAATTTAAACTTTCTGTTTGGCCTCAGAATGGAACCAGGAACAATGGGTGAAAGTTGCAAGGCGCAAAGTTGGACCTTTAGAGCAGTCACATAGTGGAATGGACTGCTCTAGAAGTAGTGGGTTCTTCCTCCTTGAAGGTTTCAAACCGAGGCTGGACAGTCATTCGTTGGATATGTTAGAGTGGGGGATTCCTTTTATGTAGTGAATGGATTACAGTGATACCAAGGACACTTCCAACTCTCAAAATCTGTGATACTGAGTACAGGATGGGGAAGGCATGGCTAAACTAAGCACTGTTCATCTGGGGGGAAAAATCTAAAGATTTGTGAGTACTGCAGTCTCAAGATGAGTCAGCAGTGTAATGTTGACACACCTCCCTGAAAAAAAAAAAAAAGCTAATGTGACCTTGGTGTCTATATTAAGAGAGCCATAACATCCAGGAATAAGAATTAAAGTCCTACCAAACATTTCCCTTTTCAGAATGCATCTGGAATATTATGTTTACTTCTAAGTGCCAAATATTAGGAAGGATGTTGATAAACTAAAGTATCCAGAGGAAAGCAGAAAGGATGGCAAAGCACCCTGAGTTTACACTATACAAAGCTCCATTGATGGAAGTGAGAAAGTTTAGTCTGAAGAAGATTGGAAGGGGGGATGGAGGCATAAAAGCTATCTTCAAGGATTTAAAGGGAATGTAGAAAAGGAATATTTGTTCTTTTTGGCCTCCTGAAGCAGAATTAGGAGTAATAGGGAAAAGATGCAAAGAAACAAACTTAGATTTGATATAAGGAAACACTTCCTAACAATTAAAACTATCCAAAAGTGAAATGAGCTGCCCTGGAAAAAAGGAAATATGTTACCCTTCATTTAAGTCAGTCAGTCAGTCAATAAACATTTAGTGTCTGCTGTGTACTAGGCACTGTGATAAGGACCAGGGATACAAAAAGAGGCAAAGGACAGCCCCTGACCTCAAGGGGTCAAAAACCAATGGGGGGGGGAGGAGGGAGAGAGAGAGAGAGAGAGAGAGAGAGAGAATAAGCAAACTAATATGTACAAATAAGCTATATGCAGCATAAACAGGAAATAATTAGAAGAAGGAAGGCACTGGAATTAATAGGGATTTGGAAAGACTTCCTTTAGAAGATGGGATTTTAGTTGGGACTTGAAAGGGAAAGCAAGGAGGCTAGTGCCACTGGGATGAAGAGTAGTGGGGGATGAGTGCGTGTGAGAAGATTGAAAAGGTAGGAAGGGGTTATGAAGGACTCTGAATGATGAACAGAGGATTTTGTATTTGATTCTGGAAGTCACAGGGAGCCTTACTGAGTAAGAAAGTAACATAGACCTGAAAAAAAATTTTTTTTGAAATAAATAAATAAAGGTTTTTAAGCAGAGACTACATGACCTTTTCTCATTGTTACAGAAAGTATTCTTTTTTGTCTGTGAAATGGACTAGCTGGTTCCTGGTTCTTCTAACTATGAAATTCTGTGATGTGCCTCACTATTGCCTGAAGGAGTCCACCCCCTTCCAGTAATACTATAGTGACAAACATAGATCGAAAGAACTATTTCCATATGAAGTTGCATCTGGAGCCCATAATCTCCTCATCTGTCATAAGGGAGGTTCAGCCCAGGCTGACATTTTGTTGGTGATTATCCCCAACTCCCATATTGGCCAAGAATTTCATCATTCTGTTGGAGGGTCTGGTGGAAAAGACCAGACTAGTGTGATTGATCTTATTGCTTTATGTCTGTTTCATTTATTATATTTACTTCAATGTTTCTCAACTATTGGATTCTACTTCATTCTACATTTTACTTTCCTCACAGATTGGACCCCTTATCCTTGATCCTTATCAGCACCTGATTTACCTTACTATAATATTGGGTTGGGTTTGGGGAGGATAAGAACCCGAAGGAGGCAGCATAATACAATTAAAAAAGCCCTGACTCTGGATTCTGAGGATCAGCATTCAAATCTTCACTTTAACACTTACAACCTGAGTGACCTTAGGCAAGGTATTGAACCTCCCCAGCTCCTGTGTCCTCATCTGAAAAATGAAGGGGTTGGACCAGATGACCTCTGAGATCCCTACCGGTCTAGTTCTATGCAATCCTAGTTGCCATGTACGTCATTCCATGTATAATGCTATCTTAAACCCATGGTCTACCAAACATTAGGACATTTTCCTGCTCTCCTTGATGACATCAACATTTGTCCCATGGTCCTCCCTTTCCATCCCATTCCCTACTGCTTAACTTTAGTGATAAATATATTATATCTGTCTTTAGCAATATCAGTATCCAGACTAATGACCTTTCTAACACTGTCTTCATAATTCCTTCAGCCTCCCTCAATTCCAATGCCCTTCAGTTATAGTTTACTGACCCCCCCAAAAAAAGAATTTATACCTTGAAATTTGTCATCAGTCAGAACTCCATATTGAATATCTCAAATCCTGAATTTCCTCTCAGATGAACCTCCCGTCCTTATATCATTCTTATTGAACCAGCTCTTCAACCTCATTCAGATATATTTTCCTAGTCCATCAATCCCCTTCTGACTTCATTTACTTCCATGCCTATTCTGAGTCACTCAAAATCCTCCCCTGACCCTAGAAATTAATTTGGGTCTACTTTGTATATATTTTGCATTTAATCTTCCATATAAAAATTGTTTCCACCAAATAAAAGGTGAGCTTCTTGAGGGAAAGGCTTTGATCTAATGGTCTATAGAGGATTGTCCATACTGATTTAATTGAAGAGCTTCTGAAGTTATTTGAAGAAGGATGAGAATAGAATAGAGCAGTGATATTCATTTTTCAAGTATGATGACTGTTTTTAACATCAAAAATTCCACTCCTGGGGTAGCTAGGTGGTACAGTGGATAGAGCACCAGCCCTGAAGTCAGGAGGACCTGAGTTCAAATCCGGCCTCAGACCAAACACTTGACACTTACTAGCTGTGTGACCCTGGGCAAGTCACTTAACCCCAATTGCCTAAAAAAAAAAAAAAGAAAGAAAGAAAAAGAAAAAAATGTTTAAAATTGTTTAGTGGATAGAGCACCAGCCCTGGATTCAGGAGGACCTGAGCTCAAATCCGGCCTCAGACTCATAACACTTAACTAGCTGTGTGACCCTGGGCAAGTCACTTAACCCCTATTGCCCAACTAAAAAAAAAATTAAAAAAAATTAAATTAAATTTAAAAAAAAATTCCACTCCTCAATGCCCATCAATTGAAGAATAGCTGAACAAATTGTGATATATAATTGTGGTAGAATACTGTTGTGCTATAAGAAATGATGAGCAGAATGGTTTCAGAAAAACCTAGAAAGACTTATATGAACTGATGCAAAGTGAAGTGAGCAGAACCAGGACAACAATGTACAATGTACAATGATCGACTATAAATGACTTTGCTATTCTCAGCAAAACAATGATCCAAGACAATTCCAAAGAACTTATGATGAAAATGCTATCCACCTCTAGAGAAAGAATTGACAGAGTCTAAATGCAGACCAAACATACCTTTTAAACTTTCTTTATTTTTCTTGGTTTTTTTTTTTGGTTTGGTTTTGTATTTTGGTCTGTTTTCTTCCACAACTTGGCTAATATGGAAACATATTTTATATGACATTGCTTGCTTTCTCAAAGAGGGAACAGGAAAGGGAGGGACAGAGGGGGAGAATTTAGAACTCAGTTTTTTTAAGGGAGTGTTAAAATTATTTTACATGTAATTGGAAAAAATAAAATATGAAAATTTAAAAATAAGAAAAATAAATAAAATGGACATTAGGTGCTGGGATATGATAAAAAATATCTACCCTTCCCCAATATGGTGGTAGTAGCTAGTATATGTTGGTTGATAAGATAAACATTCAATTTAAAATGAATGTTACTGAATTCAGAGCAGTTTTTTGCTATCATATATTTTGCCAATCACAATATATGTTTGTGTATGTGTGTGTGTGTGTGTGTGTGTGTATGTGTGTGTGTATGGGAACACACACACACATATACACATATATTCCAATGTATTTGTGATCTGATTAATATGAATATTCCCCACAATTGCAAATTGCAAGCTACATGTTATCTCATCCTATGAGGCTCTTGACCATGTCCTTCTAGAAATACTCTACAAGGGTTTACCTAATGTGTTAGAGGGCTTTCTCTTAGCTTCTTGACATCATGTGGTCACCAACGCAACCATCAGTCTCTTAATTCTTGCTCTTAGTTAAGGGAATAACTCACCTTCTTTTTCCTCTAAGCCCTATAATACATTTCTTTGATGATCTACCTTACACCACTTTTTGAATGCAATTTATCATTGGTAATATGCTTATCCACTGTATTTGTTTCTGTTGCCCTTGGCACAATCTGGAATTTTGATTCTTTGGAGATTATGGCATTCCATATTTTGCAGAAACACAAGATCACTGGAAGGATATTGATGTGAAGAAGATGGGCTTTTGTTTCAGGGAGAAGCTCAGGAGTATTAAAAAGCTATGACCAAAAAAAAAAAACAGAACTGTGGACAATTTTCCAGAAGCGATCCAGCTTGTTCTCTCACTCTGATTCAATTTTGAGTCCAGAAAATTGTCCATCAATAGTGTATGTCCAAGATATATGCACTGATGGCCCAGCTGTTGACCAGTGGTGTGCTAATAAATGTTTAACAACTGCCTCTCAAAAAATGCATGACACACTTTTAAGTTTAAGCTGCATTATTAACGTTTTCTCTACTTTCTTCAGTCTATATTATCAACAAAACAATAAATCACATCCTAATTTGTGTTGTTGTTTAGTCATGTTCAATTCTTCATGACTCCATTTGGGGTTTTCTTGACAAAGATACTCGAGCAGTTTGCCATTTCCTTCTCCAGCTCATTTTACAGTTGAGAAAACTGAAGCAAACAGGATTAGTGATTTGCCCAGACAGTAAGTGTCTGAAGCCAAATTTGAACTCAGGTCTTCCTGACTGCAGGCCCAACACTCTATCCACTGCACCACCTAGCTATCCCCAGAAAAGTTATACAGGTTAGAATATACCAGACCATTCACAGACTGAACAATTTCTCGCCCTGGAAATGAGATATGTCAGCTTAACCATGAGAGAGAGAGTCAGTCCCAGATCTCACCCAAGGAGAAATTCCCTGAAACCTCTAGCATGCTAAGTTATAGATAGGGAAAAGATCAAGGTGCTCGCACTTCTACATGTCAGCTTCTTGTCAAGCCTTTCTCTCCCTGAAGGGACTGCTCCCTGGGTGGAATATGATACTGCACATTTCCTCCAAGGCCTTCCTTAGATCTCTCCTTTCCTGAATTCTTGACAGCTCGGTCCCTTGTGGAAACATGAAGCTTTAAGCAATTATTCTCCTCCAATGAGGAGTTTTATGCAAATGGGCCTGAACTCTAGGTTAGACTTTAAAAAAAAACTCTAGGTTAGACTCTATTGTACTAAGTAAATGGAAATGCCCCTTTTTTATTTGGTGTTTGTTCAGAATAAAAAAAATAGGGTCAGCTAGGTGACGCAGTGGATAGAGCACCAGCCCTGAAGTTGGGAGGACTGAGTTCAAATCCGGCCTCAGATCAAACACTTGACTGTGTGACCCTGGGTAAGTCACTTAACCCCAATTGCCTAAAAACAAAACAAAAATAGAATAAAAAAATAAAAGGTGGAAGGGTATATACTACCCAAAACAGGCAGTCCACTGGTTGATTTACTGAACTGTTGTCTCACTCTTATTTTTCATTCTGTGATGTTTAAAAAAAGGTTTTAGAGACATAATTTCTGGGTAATTTAATCATTTTATTAAGAATGCCACATTTAAAAAAAAAGGATGGTCATTTGACTGTCTCTTTCTTAGACCAAAGATAATCATGGTGGTGGGCTCACAGTTTATATGCTTAGGTGTTCCTAAGGATGGCAATCAACTCTGATGGGTTTACAATTAATGAGAGAATGAATATTACAATGAGAGACTGGATCTGAACTTTGATTATGTTATTTACTTCTTAAGTTAACCCCAGCCTTGAGCAACCTATTCAAGGAATTTATCCCCACCCAAACCTGATTGGAACACAATGTCTGCCCCACCTAGGTGGGGTCTGGATAGAGGAGAAGGTTAGCTAAACTTCAGAGATTGAAGTCTTGAAATAAGGATAAAAGAAAAAGGGGGAAATCCCAAGTCATTGGTTATTATAATCGTTTCTCTCTATTCTTAATCTTTGTTTTAAGGAATGGCTCACTAGGTAGGAGAAGAAAGATATATTGGTAATTGAATATTATGATTTTTTTTAAAGCCTTCTCTCCATACACTGAAAAATAAACAGATTTTGGGATGAGAACCTAAGTATTGGGAAAAAGGGATAAAATACCAGAAATAGATGGCCAAATTCCAAGGAACTACAAAATACAGCCTTTGGTTCAGCTTTAGGTGGCCCTCCTACTTACCCATCAGTGAGGTTAGTTCTTTGAGCACAAACTCATATTTTCCATTCTCCCAACTTATAGCCATGTGAGAAATGGCTTAGAGTAATCTGAGAATGAATAATTTTTTTTCGGGGGGCAGGGTGTTAGCATTGGTGTTGGTGGTGTTTTTGCTTTCAGAAGAGCATAACAGAAGAAAGCTTTTGCCCAGCTCTCAAAGCCCAAGGAGATCATTACATGTGACATGCTTTAATCATGTGTGCTTGTCATTTATTGCTCCAGCAGCCCTACCCAGCCAAGATCTGACAGGGAAGACAGGTCTTTAGGGAAATGGATGAGTTTATTCAAGTCCTATAGGTAGGATTTTGAAAGTAACTATAAGAGTAATTTGTTGTTGTTGCTGTTGTTGTTTTTAACCCAGAGTAACTATAGACAGGATTCATGAAATGGAGGTTAAAATAATGGCCCATAGCTTGAGATGGTGGAAGTAGTGATGGGGCAAGGAGTTAGATCATTCCATGTTATTTTAAGAAGGACCACAAAACATCAGCAAACGATATCTATCATGTGGTTTCTACTTGAGATAGTGTCATTTTATGATGGCAACATATTAACTATGTCCTTCACACTAAACTGCATTACTGCTGCTATGGGCCCGCATAGACTGGCCACAGGTAACATGGTAAAACAGGCTAAATTAGTCTATAACACCACTGTAAGAGATGATGAATATGAAAAATTCAGAGAAACCTGGGGAGATGTGTATGAACTGATGCAAGACAAAGTAACAATGGGAAAATAATATATCCATTGACTATTATGCAGTAAATAGAAATGCAGTAAAATGCAGTAAATACTGCAATATTATGCAGTAAAATGAAACAAAATATTGAAATATTGTGTAAGTATATTTATACTTCCATTCTTCAAAGAGATTTGCTTTCATTGATAGAATGACCACAAACAAGTTGGTTCATCACAAAAAATTTTTTTGACTCTAGTATCCCTTTCAAGTTATCACATTCTCTCCCTTTCCCTTTACTGTCCACCTCCTAGCTTTTTAAACTTTGTCCCCTGGCTGTTTTTGGAGCTACTTACCCTGTACCCCCTAAGGTAAAATCAAGATGGAAGTTTCATTCTGTCTGTGTCTCTGTGAAGGAGGCACATTTCAAAGTGCCAACAATGTCACTAGGCCTGGCACTAACCTTCAGAAACTGAATTGTCTGCCTTCAAGATACTATGACTAAACTTTGGGAAGACTGACATTCATGAGGACTGAGGACTGTTGATATACTTCATGATTTCATTGAGTTTTTACATAATAATTTTATAGTTTTTTAAAGAAATTATCAATATAACATTTTTGGATGATTCATCTATAGAAATTTATTTTTAATGTTCCTAGAAAAACTAGTTTATATTCACTGTCTCTACTCCTTTACCACTCATTTAACCCATTATGATATAACTTCTGTCTCTTACTCCGTGGAAATTGCTCTTTCAAGGTTGTTAAGATTTTCTTATCAATAAGTTTAGTGTTCTGTTCTATTTTTTCCCTGTCCTTATTCTCCTTACCTTTTCTATAGCACTTGGTACACTTCTATAGCACCACCCCCTGTTTCTTGTTAGTGCCTCCTCCTTTACCTTCTGTGACATTGTATTTTCATGATTCTCCTCCTTTCTGGCCACAATCTGTTTTTGCTACCTCTTCATCTTCTTCCCATTCTTCAACAACAACAACAACATTTACATAGCAATTTAAAGTGTTTGAAGCACTTTAAAAACATCTCCTTTATCCTCACAATAACACTGTGAGGTAGATACTATTATTATCCCCAATTTTACCGAGGTGGAAACTCAGGATGAGAGAAGTGTCTCCCCAGAATTCTGTTCTAAGCTCTCTTCTCTCTATCCACTCTCTCCCTTAGTGATCTCATCCATTTCTATGACTTCTATTATCATCTTAATGCAGATGACTCCCAAAACCATATTTTAGCCCCCAATCTCTTCCCATAACTGAAGACCAATACCTTCAGCTACCCTATAGATATCTCCACCTTGATGTTCCACTATTACTTCAAACCCAATATGCCTAAACCTGAACTCATCTTCCTTCCAAATCCTTCCTCTCCATGTAATTTCTCTGTTGAAAACAGCACTGTCCCACCCCCATCACTATCTCTTGAAGTCCTTCCATCGTTTCAAGGCCTAATTCAGGTTCTATCGTAAACAAGCTGAGATAAATGTTTAGAATTTAGTTAAATGTTTATAATAAACTCCTTTTTTTTTCAATTTGAAAAGCAGGCACTAGGTACTCACAGGAAAAAGGAAACTGAAAGATTTTGAATATGTGCTTCATCTTTCATGAATATAAAGTGCAATGTCCTATCTGCTTAAGGACTACATTTCCCAGGATACCGATGCCCAAAGAGCACTCACTCATTTGGTGATGTTCCAAAAACTACATATTCCATGAAATTGAATCCCTGAGGGACAGAGTATTTGCTTCACAGAGATGATGTCAGGGAAGAATAATAAAGCATGGTGGATGCCTGTGCTGGGGGGCTCATCATGGCTATGTGGACAAGAGGATAGTTCTACAGCCCAGACATAACTGAGTAGCGTAGAGACATTGGATAGTGCCTGAGACCAGCCAGGCCAAGAACTACATGGAGATACTGAACAAGAGAGAAAGTCAAGATATCAGGTGGTAGCAGTTTGAAATCATAATAACAAAGCTGATGATCCAGAAGGGTCAAACTCCTTCCCACCAAGACAATGATTCTTGGGTGCATTTGTTTCCCCATTGCTCTGGGGTGAAAGGGAACGTGAAAGATTGTGCTCATGGGGGAATATATGTGAAATTGTTTTCTGTTATTACTATTCATTCCACTCCTGATTAAATGCTTTACTGATTCAGTGCTGCCTTTTACCTGGGTAGCAAAAGAACAGACCTGAGTTGACTTCAGAAAGTCCCCAGTTTCAAATTGTTTGGGAACAAATAAGTCAGATGAAGCAAGTTATCTCATCTGTAAAATACCTCCACATTGACCCCTAATCCAGACTATGGGATTCCAGAAATTAATAGAAAACCAGTTATAGAAGTTTAGACTTTGATTTTTTTCCCCTTTTTTCTTTCACATTTTAAAGGGGACACCTGATGTTATTTAGATCTCTGTTTTTGTGCTTACAACTGCATGGTTCCTATGGCTACCAGGATGGTTTAGAGGTAGGAGGAAAAGACATACAAACAAATACACGCCCCCCCCACGTTCCTGCTCCATTTATTTTGCACACATTCTACTTCAGTGTGTTTTTGTTGACATAATTGTTTACAGTTTGGAAATCCAGGGCTCATTAAAATGCATATGGGAAAGCTTGTGTTTTATGCCTCTTACCCAGGGTCAGTTTTAGTAAAACATATTTAAATATGTCCTTATAGCTCTCTCTCTCTCTCTCTCTCTCTCTCTCACCATCGCAGCACTGGTATGTAGTCATTGTCAAACAACCACAGTCCACAGAAAGCTACAAGGCTGAACTTTATGGGTTGGTCTTAGCACATCATAGAAATATATACCTGGCTTACAATCAAACCAATGTACCTTCTGGTCACTTTAGCTGTCCACTTGATTATACAATGGTAGGTGAGGAGGAGGGGAAGGTCAGGTAGAGCCTCCATAGCCTCATTCCCCTGACCATCTTCTTTCACTGAATGCAATCTACCCCGTGACTTCTACCCAGCTGCTCTAATTTAATAAGCATTTTCAAAAATGTGTATGTGCAAGGCACCATGCTAGAGGATACAAAGACCAAAAAAAAAAAAAAAATGACACAATCACTGTCTTGAAGGAATTTAAATTCTACTTGGACAAGAGAGGATTACACAGATTAGTTTGACTCAAAGTACAGCATGGTGGGAACAAAGAAGATATCTAGATAAACTATGTTAGCCAAATTTTAGGAAGCCAATAACGATTCTTGCTAAGAGGATTTTTTTTAAAGTTCATGGAGGTGATGATTGAGTTGCAATGACATCATTAAAGACACATCTGTCATGATGTCAAGATCTGTGCATACTTCCTAATCCTAAATTGTAAAAGAAAATCCCCACTCTCTGCCAATCATCACCTTCTTCTCCCACAGATCTGAGGCCATCCAGATGCAGAAGAGGAAAATAAGCCAGCACACCTTTGTATTGAGTGATTTATTCATTCACTTATTCAAAGGTTTTATTAAGGGTCTACTCTGTGCCATGCACTGTGCTATGTACCAGGGGAGATAAAAAGATAAAAGGAATGAACATCTTCTAAAGCTTAAAGTCTCCAAAGTCTTATAATGGTGATAAGATATGAACACAGATCAATATGATACAAATTAGTTTACAAGCAAATAAAAATATTGGAGAATGTGATGTGATCAAAAAAGGGGAGCTATTTAACTCTTTAAGCTTGCAGAATCAGTGAAAATTTCATGAGGAGAAAGTATTTGAGGTAAATAGGATAAAATGTGGAAGGATTTGGGTGGTAGGAACATGGCAGATATAAGAAACAGCCCTACCAAAGGCATTGGATATGTTTAGGGGACAATGTGTAGTCCAATTTGGTTTAGAGCATAGAAGCAGAGCCAAGATGGTGAACTAGCAGGAAGAGTAGCCCAGCTCCTCCAACACACTTCCTCCACAAAGATCCTGAAAACATACCAGACCAATTCCTGATCAGGAAATAGAAGAAAAAAATCAATATTTTGTACATGATAAGCACTTAATAAATGTTTTTCTCTTCCAGTCTATACTTAAAATATAGCACCAACAATTGTAACTCTACCTCAGCTGTTATCTTTTTTTTTGTAGTAAGCAAAAATCATTTTTCTTTTGTACTTCCCATCCCCTGTTAAAAGAAAAAAAAAGACAAAAAAAAAAAACCTCTTGTAACTGATATGCAAAGTCAAGCAAAATAAGTTTCCACATTGACCACATCCAAAAAATTTGTCTCATTTTGCACCCTTAATCTGTCACCCCTTTATCGGGAGATAGATAACATGCTTCATTATGAAGCCTTTGGAATCACGGTTGGTCATCGTGTTGAACAGAGTTCTTAAATCTTTCAGATTTGTTTCATTACAATGTTGTCATTATTGTATAAATTGCTTTCCTGATTGTACTCACTTCACTTTGCATCAGTTCATACAAGCATTCTTAAGTTCATAAAAGGTTTCTCTGAAACCATTCCTCTTGTCATTTCTTAGAACACAGTACTATACCATTACATTCACTTGTCATAATTTATTTAGCCATTGTCCAGTTGATTGGCACACCCTTGCTTCCCAGTTCTTTGCCACTGAAAAAAAAACCAGCTGGTATCTCTTAATTAATTTATCTCTGACACTTCAAAGCTTAGTGGCAGAAACAATAACTCCTACTGTAAAATTCTTTTTACTAATTCCCATTTAGTATTTTCAGTTGACCTCACTATAAAGAGTAAAATTAAAAATTATTATAAAAGCTCTTTACACAGATACCTAAAGGTCCTGTAATTTTATTGATATGGGAAACTCCCAGGGTGGGCACTCCCTCCATCAACATCAGACTACAACCTACCTATGAATTAACAGTTCTTGGGAGTTGCCTGAGGTGGAGGTTAAGACAGAGTCATTTAGTTAATATCAGAGGTTAAATTTGAACCCAGGTCTTCCTGACCTGAAGCTTTGCCCTTTTACCCATTACAGCTCCAAGTTTCTAAACAAAGAGTTTTACTTTTCAAAAGTACAAAGAGCAATATTCCATTTATTATCACTCAATTCCTTGAATACTTGTATTCATAATATAGATCCTTTCCACATCAAGATTTTCTCCATCACAGTTTTGATGTATCACAATTGAGCATAAGAAATTAAATGGGAATTTTTGGGCAGTTTTGCAGAAGTCACAGATGACAAGAGAAGGCCAGCCAATGACACAGAGTCTATGACCAAATACTTAACCCAAATTTTACAAATGTTATCTTACTGTAAACACCCCATAAAAGAAAAAGAAAAAAATTCAGACTTTTCTTCTGGTACTAAGGGTGGGCCAAAAAATTTTACATGAATTTTCCAGATCACTGGAAGCCACTCGTACCATACCCCTAACCCCCAACAATTGTAGGAGGCATAACTGCTCCTTTACATGTTTTTTGGGGGGGTTTGTTTGTTTGTTGGGTTGTTTTTTTTTCCAATTCTTTTTTTCAGGTATATAGGTGGTTATCCCAATTAGATTGTCAACTCTTTCTGAAAGAAACCATGGCTTTTATTTCTTTCTGTATCGTGCATCTTCTCTACCCTCTCCTAGTTAATATGGCAAAACCTTCACTGCTCCAAATAAATTGAAGAGTCAGTCTAATTTGGTTTTTTAAAAAAAAGCTAACTAATATATTTTAATACAGTTTTATTCTTTTCAAGTTCATAGACTGACTCAAAATGGGCTAATAAATTATCACCTGCTAGAGGACCTACTTTAATAAGGAGAATAAGAATAATTAGCAAAGCACTTACCTAAGCCTAAAATTCTGGTTACATTGTATTTGTATATTGATAGATGTTTTTAAACTTTTTTTTTTTAAGACTAGATCTCCCTATGTCACCAGCTAGAAATGCAGGGGTCCAATATCACTGCTCATCTGCACCAACGCTTTGACCTGCTCAGTTTACAACCAGGGCTGGTTCACCTTTCCTTAAGCAGGTTGGTGGCCCTTACTCTCAGCTCACCACATTGGTGCTAGACTTAGTGCAGACATGTGATTGGCTTTAGCTGTACTACAGCTCAGAATTCATGAGCTCAAGACTTCCCAGTAGTAGCAATCAGTGTGTGCTACTATATCACCAGCTAAAGTTCTTTAAAATAGTTTGTTTTCTTTAGGAAGTAAATTTGCCCTGGACATCTTCTCTCTTCTACCAGTAAAACTGGCAAACTTTTTTTTTAATTGCTATTGCAAAAGGATAAGCAGAAATTAGAGAAAGAAATGGCAATAAAATAAATAGGCCAACAGAGAAGTCTGTGAAGATAAAAATAGAAAGGGTGCTGGGTAGGCACAGCTAGTAGGAGTGCTCTGTTAGTATCCAGTGATGTTTCCAATGTGAGGAAACCTAGAAGAAAGAAGGATTCTGACTCATTGTTTGGACCCACTGTAGTGGATTTATGGAGAGACTTGGATTGGATGGACAAGCATGAATGGATTGCCATATGTAACACTGGAGGGAGAATATAAGTAACAAAGGTAAACATCATAGGTGCTGTCTGATCACAAATTCCAAATGAATGAATTTCAAAATAACGAGGATTTCATTTACTTCTTTAGGGACCTGAGTTATCAAACAGACATGAAACTACTTTCTATCAAACTTAGATGAAAAACAAGAAGAGACATTCCATTACTAGGATATGATAGGGATTTCTTACCACTTCTTTTTTCTGCAACACACAGGAGCTGTTGTAATCATTCTATTGTAATTATCCACCTCTCTGTTTTTATTTTGTTTTGTTTTTAATGCAACTCCCAGTAGAGGAAAAACCAGAACGTTGATTTGTGTGAGGAGAATAGGGCTGACCTACAGTGAACAAACCAGTCAGGGCAAGCAGTTATTTATATGTTACTCCTCCCTAGAAACCTAGCTCTTTAATTGTGACTCCAAAACTAGCCAAACCATCCCACTACTTAGCTCTACTGGTTCAAAGCAGATTGAACCGAGCAGTCAGTCAGCCAGCAAGACACCACACCTTCTGCCCTCCTTTATGTCACCTCACACTGCTGGTACATAGAATTCGGTGGTTTCTCTACATACCCTGGGCTTGAGAAATAACCATGTTTTGGAGCCACCAGGGATGAAAGTGTTTAATACATGAATCCTGATGGGCTTCTAGTGTAAAGACTACAAAGCGAACCAAGGTTGCCTGGTAGGTAAATTCTTTTCCCCAGAGAGATACTAATTTTAATCATACTGTTGTGATTTTGGTGTTAGAAAAACAGCCTGCTTCTAACCCTTTTGCAAGTATTTTCAAGTAACTCCTTTGGATAAAATTAAAATTAAGGTTAAAGTGATCTGAGGTATAAGATTTTAGGTTTGAGACCTGTCTTCTGGTATATGAAGGGTTAGTGATATCAGTTCAGTTGAGGGGCTATTTATTAAGCTGCCTTCTACATATAAAGCAGGAAGAGTATTTTGACCTTCTGTTCTCCAGATCCCCAGAGGACTGAACAAGAAAGAATGGACTTGAATTATGCCAAGGGATGGTCTGATTTACTAAGAGGAAGAATTTTCTAAGTCATTAGATACTACAGCAGGCTATCAGAGGAGTTGGTGGCCTTTGTCTTGCGAATGCTCTGAAGTTCTGAGTCAGGATTCATTGACAACCACTGTGCTAGGCCTGGGGGTGGGTACTCAATATTCAATGGATCTATGATCTTCCCAATTTGGACATGATCTCCAACTACACAGATCACACACACAATACTTCCATGCCTGCCCATACTTTGCAAATCTAGTCCATGTTTTCCCAGAAGCTAATCATGGGGATACAATTATATACTAGAGCCTTCCTCAGTTTTTCCTGACATGGTGAGGACACCAGTAGAGCTATCTACTTGACATCCCTTGCTTTTGCCATGTCACCAGTCCATCATCTTTCCCTATCATATGTTACAGGTATTCTTGGAAGTTCTTCAATGGAATAGCATAGTTCTTGGTACATAGTAAGCACTTAATAAACATTTATTGACTATTTCAATCTGTATACAACCACTACGGACTTCTTTATTGCCCCCTTTGTGATGTTAGTTTTCAGTTCTTTGGAGAATGTTGTATTCTCTGTCTTACTGCCATGTGGAAAATATCACATGGACAATCGAAGTAGCCTCCTAAATGGTCTCCTGCCTCAAGTATCTTTCTTCCCAAAGCCTCCACAGTCATTTTACTAAAGTGTAGGTCTGGGACAGCTAGGTGGCACAGTGGATAGAGCACTGGCCCTGGAGTCAGGAGGACCTGAGTTGAAATCCGGCCTCAAACACTTAACACTTACTAGCTGTGTGACCCTGGGCAAGTCACCTAACCCCATTGCCTAACAAAAATATAAATAAATAAATAAAGTGTAGGTCTGACCATGTCATCATCCTACTCAATCAATGCCCATGGCTAAAAACTATTTCCAGGATAAAATATCAACTCGTGTGTGTGTGTGTGTGTGTGTGTGTGTGTGTGTGTGTGTAACACACAGCACCCTATGAGTTCAGGTTCAATTTTGAGATACAACGAGGACTCACAACTTACTGAACATTTAACAGCAGTCAAGTGAGCAGTAAAAGGCAGTTTATTTTGCCCGAACATAACTGATACTGGACAAAGATATTGTGGCATTTAGCTTCATCTCTATATGGAACCTCCTTTAGTCAGTGAGGTAACGTATAATAGTGGTGACTTGAGTGATCTTCAGACATCCACCAAGTCAGAAGGGCCTCAACTCCATGTGGGTGGGATTTCCTATGCCCTTTTTTGGTGACCAGGGAGGCAGAGGCCAATAGGGTCCTGGGGTCAGTTTTGTTGTGTTTTAGGAAAAACTTATCTCCACTTTGGAGAAGCAGAAGAAACCCTGGTTCTATTAAAATTTGATACTTAAAGCTCTTCACAACCTTGCCCCTTCCTACCTTTCCAGTATTCTATCTGATTACTCTCCTCCACATACTCTGTGGTCCAACCATGAGAGCCGACTTTCAGCAGGTCATAAAAGACATTCTGTCCTCCATCTCCACGCCTTTGCATTTGGTTTGTCACCTATGCCTGCAATGCTCTTTCTCCTTATCAATTTCTTCAACTGTAAAATGGGAATAATAATAGCGCCTACCTCTCAGGGTGGTTGCAGGATCCAATGAGATAATATTTGTAAAATGTTTAGCATGGTGCCTGGTACATAGTAGGCATATAAATGCTTGTTTCCTTCCTTTTGTCTCATGACCATAAAACAGTTCTGTTGTCTGTGTCTCTCCGGCATACTGTAGCTTGTAACATTTAAAATTAATAACAATTGTCTCAGAACTCTGAGTCAGAATAACTGTTTTCACAGAACTCTGAGCAGAGCTCTGCCCCATACAAGTGAACTGTTAAAGCAAGCTTAAATCAGCAACTGCTTTTCTCAGAAGTAGACTTACCTCAGCAACAAACTGTTCCATATGAAAAGGCAGTGCATTAAAGGGGCAGTATCTTTCATGTACATGTTTTCTCCCCCATTTTAATGTAAGCTCCTTAAGAACAAGGACTGTTTCATTTTTGTTTTTATATCTCCATCACTAGGCACATTGCAGGCACTTAAAAAAATGCTCATTGACCAATCCCTCCTCTATGGAAAGAAGGTGCTAGGGATACAAGATACAAATGAAATAGTCTCAGCTTTCAAGTAACTTACATTCTACTAAGGAGCTAATAACACATACACAGATAAGTAAAATACAAAATATATACAATCTTTTTTTTTTGGTGGGGGGAAGCATTAAGAATGGGAGAGGGAGGGGCAGCTAGGTGGTGCATTGGATAGAGCACTGTCTCTGAAGTCAGAAGGACCTGAATTCAAATCCAGCCTTAGACCAAACACTTGACACTTACTAGCTGTGTGACGCTGAGCAAATCACTTAACCCCAATTGCCTAAAAAAAAAAAAAAGAATGGGATACGAGTGTGGAGATCAGTTCACAATCTTGAACTGAGCCTTGAAGGAAGGTAGGGGATCCAAAAGGGAGAGGTAAAGAAGGAGATCATTTCACAATCATCTGTTTTGAGACTGTGTAATTGGCTTCCAAGCACTGTAGTATGACTGGATCACCTGTCTATTTAGTATCACTTCCAGCTTTACAATTCAATAGTTTTCTTAAACTCCTTATGCTGCTGGAAGGGAAAAAGACGGATATTTGAAAGTTCAGATTACAGGCTTGCTAGTCCTGTGATATAGGAGGGGGAAAGCTGCTTCTCAAAGGCAAAAAAAAAAAAAGAATAAAGGGGAGGGGAGAGTTGGTCCATCACATAAGTGTCTTTTTTCTATTGATAGTTGGGTTAAAAACTCTCTGTGTATAATTCTATTGAGAGTATAGTTTGATTTTCACCCATGAATTACATTAGTGGTTCCTAGAGCCACATTAAATCACCCACTTTGATCTAGTAATTGCCTTTTGTAGGATGTAGGGAGCCATCTCGGCTGGAACCAAAAGCAGATGCTCTGTTCCTCCAGTTAAAAGAGAATTGGGATTTTCCCTGGCAGCTGCACTTTTGGGTGTTCTGACTCATTCGGAGATGGGTTCTAACTTTCCTCTTCTAGCTAAAATACTCTAGGAAAGCTGCAAGATTAACAATTACCATGGTCTTTGTGTCACGGGAGGGCAAGCATACCAGTTAAGCAGGAAAGCTGATTCTTGGCTCCCTAGTTAACATGGTAAAATGTAGTGACTCTTTAAAGTCTGAGATGTGATTGGTTCCTCCCAAGAGAGCAGTTAATTGGAGAAGTCCTCCCTAACAAGTAGTCTAACTAAGGCAGAGTTACTTACTAGGTGATGGATGAACCTTGGCTTATACAAAATAAGAAAATCCTGGACCCTCTCCCCCAAGATGGCACCAAAGATGAAGAAGGAAGTGGTTGTCCCCCCCAAGACAGAAGCCAAGTCCAAGGCCTTGAAGGCCAAAAAGGCAGTATTGATAGGTATTCATAGCCACAAAAAGAAGATGCAAACGTTTCCCACCTTCCAGTGACCCAAGACACTGACTTCAATGGCAGTCCAAAAACCCTCAGAAAAGTGCTCCTCAGAGAAACAAGCTCGATCACTACATCATCATTAAGTTTCCCTTGACCACTGAGTCTGCTATGAAGAAGATGAGGACAACATCACCCTCGTCTTCATTGCGGACATCGAGGCCAACAAGCATCAGCTCAAGCAGGGGATAAAGAAGCTGTATGACGTCGAAATGGCCAAGGTCAACACACTCATCCAGCTGACAGAGAGAAGGCCTATGTCCAACTTTCTCCAGACTATGATGCTTTAGGTGTTGCCAACAAAATTCGAATCATCTAAACTGTGTCCAGCTATCCCGCTCTACCTACAATAAAAAAGAAAGAAAGAAAGAAAAACCTAGCTTACTAAGGAGTAGTTAATCTAAGATAAACCTATTACCCCATCTTTGAGTACAGTTAGTCTCCATCTCTTCCTCATGTCTGATACTAGTCCCAAATCCTGGAAAAGACTAACCCTTCTTCCAGCATTCCACAGAACCTGTTTAATACCTTCTTCAAAGCCCCCAGTACTACCAGAGTTACGGTTTTCAGTCCAACTCATGACCTAGCTTAAGTGGAGGTGGGTACTCAAGGAGGACAGAGAGAGATCAAGGCAGTAGAAAAATGATATTGCCAACAGGAGGGAGTAGCAGCTGAAGATATGGAAAGGGATGCAGAAAATTGGAAGTAATAACATTCTAGGAGAGAGAAATCATAGGTCATGCACGGGAAGGCACTGAAAAGCATATGCCACAAGTTGGTTAGCATCTCATTCTTTATTTCTATTCCACTAGACCATGAAGGGCCATTATCTCTAAGACTGAATGGATCAAAAGAGTAGTCTTGACACTAAACCCATAAAAAGTGAGTTGGACTTGATCTTTAAGGTCCCTTCCAATCAGGCGTGCATTTAAGTGCCTACTATCTGCCAGGCACCATTCTATGTAGCCTTGGGATACAAAAGCTGAAGTGAAATTTCCTGAGTTCAAGTTTACATTCTAACAGGGGAGACAAGAAGTACATACACAGGTGTGCACAATACACATAAAAAGTGAATACAAGGTACCCTTGGAGGGGAAGGCACTGGCAGCTGGGAAGACCAGAAAAAGCCTCATACAGAGGGTGGCTCTTGAGCTGAATCTTAAAGAAAGGTGAGGATTTCAAGAAGCAAAGGTGAAAAGAATGTGCATTGTAGGAGTAGGGTATAACCAGTGCAACAGCAGAGGGATAATAGATGGAATGCTTATGTGAGGAACCAGAAACAGACCAGTGAGCCTGAAATGTAGAGTAATGTGTAAAGGCTACAAAGGCAAAACAAAGGAGGTTGTATTTGATCCTAGAGGTAATGAGGGAGTCACTGGAGTTGATTGAACGAGAAAGGGGGAATGACTTGGTTAGACCTGTGTTTTATTTTTCCCCCCAGTAGATAGTACTTTATTTTTTTTCAATTACATGTAAAGGCAATTTTTAACATTCATTTTTATATAAAATTTTGAGTTCTAATTTTTTCTGCCCTTCCCCTCTCCCTCCCTAAGATGGTAAGGAATTTGATATAGGTTATATGTGTGTAATCATGTAAATATGTCTATATTAATCATGTTGTGAAAAAAGAAACAGAACAAAGAGAAAAAAACCATGAAAAGAAAAACTAGAAAAGTGAACACAGTATGCTTCAATCTGTAATCAGACTCCATCAGTTCTTTCTCTGGATGTGGATAGCATTTTCCATCATGAGTCTTTTGGACTTCAGGCCTGTGTTTTAGGAAAATCACTTTGGCAGTTGTGTGGAAGATGAATCAGGACAGGGAGAGGCAGGAAGGTAGGGAGACCAGTTAAGAGACCACTGCAATGGTCCATGTGAGAGATGCTGAGGGCTTCAACTATGATAGCCTCTGTGGGAGTAGAGAGAAGGGAATTATTTGAGATGTTGTAGACCTAGAAAGAACAAGACTTGTCATCTTATTGGATTTATAGAATGAGTAAATGTGAGAAGTCAAAGATGATTTCAAGGTTGTGAACTGGGGTGACTAGAAGGATGGTTGGTACCATTAACTGAAACAGAGAAATTTGGAAGATAGATGAATTTAGTATGAAAGACAATGAATTCTGTTTTGGACATTCTGAGTTTGAGATGGCTAAATATTATCCAGTCTGAAATATGGATATTGTATGTTGTAAAGACAATGCAAAAAGAGGAGAGCTAAACCAAGGGTAATATAAGTGTGGGGTCAGAAGATCCCTAGCATGAGAGAAATACTAATGGTCCATGGATCGTGTGGGGATTATCAGAGGGAAAGTCTCAAGACTAAAAGATTATCCCATTTCGGAAGGCCCTCATGTCCTGAAAGTGTTATAAAGGAATTGCTATAGAGAATCTACAATTCCTAAGAGGTTGGACTACCACAAGATCCAGCATACCTTTAATCCCTTTCTCACTCAAACTTCAATTTAATCTCCTGAGAGCTTTTTATACTTGGAAGCACACCTCCAATTTGATGATAAAAATCGAGAGGAAAATAAGATTCATATTATAACCAACTTGGATGGACCACATTTATTTGCTAAAGTTGGTACTGGCTAACATTTTTTGGAATAAAAGTGCCTCACTGGGCTCACCTCCCCTTCCAAGAAGGTGGGTCTTCTCTTGATGGTATGGAGCAAGGCCTAAGAATCTGGAGGAAAACCGGAGAGTCCAAATCAAAATGTATGAGGGGGGAAAATTGTTTTTGATGTTGTTTCCTGGGAACTAAAAACAAGAAGACAAAGCTCGTGATCATCAGGCTATAGAAGCCTCATGAGAAATCTCCATGGAGGCTGCCAGTAGTATTCATGGTAATAACCTCCTGCCTCCTCTCTGCCACTAGAGGGCACAAGGATCATAAATTGCTACTTAGGGTTTTGGAGAGCTCCTTTGTTGCCCTGGAAGTCTCCAGGGTCCTTTGAAGTCAATTGTACTCAGTAGGGTAAAGCCACACCTGGAGTGTTGTGGGGAGGGGTGGGGAGAAGGGTGGATCAATGAAGTAGGTTGGGGGTAAGGTTAGTGTTATAGTTCTCAAGGTTCAGATAATCTCATCCTATTCCTAACTGATTAACAGCCCAGACTAGAAGCCCCAGTCCTGTATTGGCAGCAGTTGTGAGGCCAGGATAAAGTCCCCATTGTTAGCCCAGAGTCTGTTTTCAGTTCCAAGAGAATCCTGCACAGCATGGGCTAATAGTTAATCAAAATCAGAACAATCAAACTGCTTTTCTTCCAAATGCCAGGCATACAGGGTCACTCAACAGTATCACGTGTAGGAATCCCTTCTCCACCCCACCCACCTCTAGCCAATTATTTTTTAGTCAGTTTCAGCACCACAGAAAAGAAGAGGGCACATTGAGTACTCCACACAAATTTTCAGACACTGACTGGTTGTGCCTGAAAGAGCACAGGTACAAGGAGAGGGGGGAAAGGAGTCTAGAATGACCCTGATAATGGATCAGCCAGGACTTCCTGTAAAAGAAGGCTTTCATTTACTGTAAATAATCCTCCATTGTTAAAGAGGAGAGGTGGGAAGCAATATTTCTATTACTTTGCTTAAATCAACATTGCAGTGTAAGGTATTTATTTAGCACTCCAGCAAGCCACTGACTTGAACGTTCTTTAGGAATATGAGCAAATTAGATTATCTGTCAAAAAGAGGAGTTGGAAAAGGGAAAGTATTGACTTTACTATATTTCTTCCCAAAACATAGCAGGGATGTTATTATTATTGTGAATTAAGTGCTCACAATTAGCAGAGTTCAGCCTTAAGGGAAATTCCATTCAAGTTGTTTGTGAATGCATATTTTGCACAAATAAACATTTCTGTGTTACATCTGTTGTCCCAACCACAGATTCTGGAATTCTATTAAGTTTTAGACAATAAAAACAGTAGAACTGCATGTAACCTTTCAGCAGAAATCAAGCAGACTTCAAGATTTTTTTGTACTCTAAAATGGAGGGTGAGTCACCAGCTCTATGACTATGGGAAAAGTCATTTAGTATCACTGAGCCTCCATTTACTCTTCAGTAAAATGGGGATAAAAACACTAACATTACCTATCTGAGATGGTTGTTGTAAGAAAACAGTTGTTGTTTTTTTTTTTTTTTAATCAAAAGATATATATTTATTAAAGCAATATTAGCAGCCTGAAGCTCACGGGTTACTGCATCTGTGCATAACCGAACAATGGTGAAGGTGACTTCCTCAGGCCTCCACTCTCAGTCCAGGAGGGTATGGCCTATGGACCATAAGCATGATGTATTGCGGTGGCTCACTCAGCAGCTGACTCAGACACTTTTTTTTTTACAGCCCCAATGCCCTTTCATAATAATGAAGCCACACAATAGTAGGATAAGGCTTTAGATAGGTTGTGGGGCTTTTCCAGGCAAACGGCCATTTAAGTGTTAAACAATTATTTTCCCCCATTAGAGCCACAACTACTAAATCAAAGAAAATGCAACAGCTAACTAGACTAGGCCCAAACTAAAAATATAGCAAATCCTCTACAAAAAAAAAATCTAAATAAAAACTACTACAACCAAATTAGGTTGCAGCCTATTCAGAGAAGCTGCTTAGCATTGGATATGAAGTCAGAAAGACATAGGTTCAACCCTTGCCCCAGACACTTACTACCTGTGTGACTCTGAAAAAAATTATTTAATTTCTCCAAACCGTACCTTCCTCATTGTGTAAAATGCTAATAAAAATAGGAGCTGTAAGTACTATATAAAAGTGATCTATTATTATTCAAAACTCACCAAAATCTGGCTTCCACTCCCATTACTCCATTGAAACAGCCCTATCCAAAGTCACCAATGTTTGTTTTATTGCCAAATCTGATGTCCTTTTTTCAGCCCTCATCTTCTTGATCTCTTCTTTACCACTCTCTTCTCTTGGATACTCTCTCTTCTTTGAGTTTTTATGAAACTGCTCTCCTTCAATTCTCCTACATGTTTGACTCTTTCCCACTATAATTAGCTAGATTATTATCCACATTTCCCCTAACTGTGTCTGTCCCCAAGGTTCTGTTCTAGGCCTTCTTTTCTCCATATACTTTCTCAGTGATCCTACCAGCTCGTATGGGCTTTATTATCATCCTTATGAGTGTTGTTGAGTCATTTCAGTTGTGTTCAACTTTGCATGACCCCATTTGGGGTTTTATTCACAAAGATACTGGAGTGGTTTACCATTTCCTTCTCCAGCTCATCTTCCAGATGAGGAAACTGAGGTAAACAGGGATGAGTGACTGGCCCAAAGTCTCAAAGCTAGTAATTGTCTGAGGCCAGATTTGAACTCAGCAAGATGAGTCTTCCTGATTCCAAGCCCAGTGCTCTATTCACCATGTCACCTACCTACCCTATGATAGTGACTCAACTATACTATTTCCAGCACTAGGAGAGGAAGAAGAAGAGGGAGACGGAAAGGGGGAGAGAGAGAAAGAGAGAGAGAGAGAGAGAGAGTTTCTGATCACCTACTGGTATTTCAGATTGGACATTCCATAAACATCTCAAACTCAATATGTCCAAAGCAGCATTTATTTTCTTTCCCACCAAATCACTCCTCTTCTGAATTTCCGTTTCCATGAAGGTGACTACCATCCTTCCAACTCCTCGGGTTCATAGCATTGAAATCATCCTCAAGTAGTCACTTTCATTCAATATCCATATTCACTCACCTTCTGAATACTGTTATTACTACCTATATGACATCTCTACTCACATTGTCAACACCCGATTTCAAGCCCTTAATCCCTCTCAAATGTCCTATTTTTAGGAGGCAATAGCCTTCTGATTGTTATCCCTTCTTCAAGTTTCTCCCCTCTCCAATTCATTCTCCACATAACTGCCAAACTGATTTCCCGAAAGTATGTATCTGACTTTATAAACCTGGTGCCTAGCACAGTGCCTTGCTCTGCCTTTGCTGTGTCACTCCCATAACACAATTAACTCTTGTAGCTCCCTATGATCTATAGATCAAATGCAAACTCCTATGTTTGGATTTTTAAAGTCCTTCATGATCTGGTCCCAACATGTCTTTCCACTGTCTTACAAGCCACTCCCTTCCACACACACTACAGTCTAGACAAGAAGACCTTCTTGCTGTTCTTCATATATATACTCCATCTACTGCCCTTGCCTTTGCACGGGCTATCCCCACCAATTGTCTGGAACAAATACGCCCCTCACCTCTGTCTCTTAGAACCTTAGTTTCCTGCAAGGCTCAGCTCAAGTACCATGTTCTACATGAAGTCTTTACTAATCGCCCCAGCTGCCATGCCTTCCCTCAAAATCTCCTTGTATCTATTTTGTGTAAACATATACATGTATGTGTTGTCTGAACCCCCTCCTTGAAGGTAAGATTGTTTTTGCTTTTGTCTGTATCCCCAGTAGCTAGCAGCTAGGTGGCACTGTGGATAGAGTGCTGGGCCTGGAGTCAGAAAGATTCATCTTCCTGAGTTCAAATCTGGCATCAGACATTTACTTACCTAGGCAAGTCACTTAACTCTGTTTGCCTCAGTTCCTCATCTATTAAAATGAGCTGGAGAAGGAAATAGCAAACCACTCCAGTATCTTTGCCAAGAAAAATCCAAATGGGGTCACAAAGAGTTGGACACAACTGAATAACAATAATAATCAATATGTATTTATTGATAGATGTGGCAATTCCATGAAATTTCCCTGATCATGGCCAGCTAAAAATGACTACTTTCTTCCTCTGATTACTGAGAGCACTTTGGTTGTATTAGTCTTATGATAGTTCAGATATTTTCACCTGGACTTTTTAAAATTACCTCCTAATTGTACTTCCTACTTCCAATCTATCCCCACCTCCTATCTACATTTGCCAAAATTATCTTCTTAAAGTACATATCTGACCATGCTACTCCCCTTCTCCAGAATTTTCTAACTCCTATTGCCTCTAGAACAAATTACATACTTCTTATCTTTGTATTTAAAGGTCCTCACAGTATGGCTACAGCCTTTGTAGATTTATTTCACATTATTTTCCTTTACTCTCATTATCCTAGAGACAAACTGGCCAATTTGCTATTCTCTAAAATCAACCTTCCTCCTTCTGTCTTCATGCCTTGCAAAGGCTGTCTGCTATGCTACCTCATTTCTACTTCTTAGAATACCTAGCTTGTTCCAGGACTCAACTTGGATATCACTTTCTACAGGAAGCCTTTCTTGGTCCTTCTACCTACTTCCACTCCTCAGATGTAAGCGTTCTTTCCCTCTTCAAATCATCTTGTATTTACTTGTGTGTATTCTATCTTCTACCCTCCTCATAAAATATAAATTCCTTGTACTGAAGGTAGCCCTGCCTGCCAAGAGTACCCTTGATCCCAACCTTTCTTCAATCTTACTCTATCATCCAGCTCTCCCGTCTTCTCTGTTGGCTCTTTCCCTTCTATATACAAAACTGCTAAGGTCTCACCTATCTTTAAAAACAAACATATGCTACTCATTTGATACTACTAGGTCCTTTGAGTTTGTTCCTGATCCAACTATTCTGGAGAGCAATTTGGAACTGTGCCCAAAGGGCTATAAAACTAAGCATACCCTTTGACCCAGCAATACCAGTACTAGGTCCATATCCCAAAAAGATCCCCTAAAAAAGGAAAAGGACCTATATGTACAAAAATATTTTTAGCAGCTCCTTTTGTGGTGGCAAAGAATTGGAAATCAACTGGGGAATGACTGAACAAATTGTGGTATACTATTGTGCTATTATAAGAAATGATGAGGTGGTTTCAGAAAAACCTGGAAAGACTTATATGAACTGGTACAAAGTCAAGTGAGTAGAACTAGGAGAACATTGTACACAATAACAGCAATACTGTACAATGATCAACTGTGAATGACTTAGCTATTCTCAGCAATACAGAGATCTAAGACAGTTCCAAAGGACTTACGATGAAAAATGCCATCCACCTCCAGAGAAAGAACTGAGAGTCTCAATGCAGATAGAAACATACTTTAACTTTTTTTTTTTCTTGTTTTTTTTTTCCTTTGGTTTGTTTTGGTCTGTGTTTTCTTTCACAACATGGCTAATATGGAAATATGTTTTGCATGACTGCACATGGATAATCTATATCAAATTGCTTGCCTTTTCACAGAGGGAGCAAGTGAGTGAAGAAGGAACAGAATTTGGAACTTGAAATTTAAAAAAAACAAATGTAAAATTGTTTTTATAGGGCAAGTAGGTGGTACAGTTGGTATAGCACCAGCCCTGGAGTCATGAGAACCTGAGTTCAAATCCATCCTTAGACATTTACTAGCTGTGTGACCTTGAAAAAGTCATTTAACCCCAAATGCCTCATTGGGAAAAAAATATATAAAAAAAATTAAAAAAAAAAATAAACATTTGTTCCCTTTCCTTTCCCTTGAGGGATAACGATACAATTACAAGCAAGAAAGGTAGTCCCTGCCCTCAAGGACTTTACATTGTAAAAGGAGAGGACTACACATCTATGAAAGTAATGGCAGGAAGGATTGTTTTAGACAAGAAAGTTGGAGAGAATAGTCATTGGCATTGTAAAGCAATCAATGGTCATGTCCTTTTCCAGGAGTAGTAGTGTTGATTTGATTTGAGTAGCAAATGAATGGCAAATGCTTATTGCCTCTATTTCCTTACCATCTAACTCATTTGAAATCTGGGGCCTCTCCCCACCATACTATTAGAGTTGTTTTGAGAGGTCAGGCAGTTCAGTAAAAAGATGCTGGAATTGGAGTTAGGAAATGGGTTTAAATTCCAACACAGCTGCTTAAGACTCTGTATTTCCTCTTTTATAAACGAGTATAAAACTTGTGCTATCTCACAGTCACAGTGTTGTTCTGAGAAACCACTTTGCAAACCTTAAAATGTGACATAAATATTATTTCCTAAAGGTCACCCATGGCCTCCTCATCACCAAGTCTGATGATCTTTTCTCACTTTTCATTCTACTCGATCTTGTTTATCAATCTTCTTCTTTTCTTTTTTCCAGGGGAAAATCGGGCATTAAGTAACTTGCCCAGGGTCACAAAGCTAGTAAGCGTCCAAGGACTGACTTGAACTCAGGTCCTCCTGACTCCAGGGCTGGTGCTCTATCCACTGGGCCACCTAGTTGCCCTCATTACTTTTCTTTCTTAACATTTCTTTGCTTGATCCTCCCCTCTGCTGGCTCACCTACCCGGAGCTAGATTTAGGACTTTTTGCCCAAAGGATGAGTCAGGTAAGGAACCCTAATTTGGGAGAGGGAGGAGAATAAATAGAAAACTAGGGACATCAAGGCAAGGAGTAAGGAGTAAGAAGGGTTCACTTCTATAGATCATACAGTAGCTCCTAATCCAAGCCAAAAAATTTTATCAACCACTTTCATTGTGCCAGGCACTGTGCTAGGCACTGGGAATGCTGAGACAAAATGAAAAAACAATCTCTGCCCTCAAAGGTCTTACATTCTACTAGGTGAAAACAACATATAAATGTACAAGTATATATGTAATAAGATGAGGAGGGAGAGGGCACTCAAAGATAGAGGGATCAAGAAAGCTTCCTTTAGGAGATGACATGTGATATGATCCTCCATTTTGGGAAGGGACTTAGTCTGGTCAACCTTTATTCCCCTCTCAGTTCTGTTTCTGACTTTCCAGATATTGCCACATTGCCACCATATTTCACCCTGAAACTTCCCATAGCACCTAGGGTCTCCTTACCTTGGAATGTCCATCTGACCCTTAGACCTTCTCACCTTGAAACATCACCCTACCTTGTTGGTTCTCTTCTCTTATTGGTGAGTTCATGCCAGAGCCTCCATTTTGGGGAGGGACCCAAGCCAGCCACTCTTCATTCCCCTCATGGCTGTGCTTCTGATTTCCCAGATTTTTTATCAGCACCATGTTCCCATGAAAGTGCCTTCTCCTCTCCTTGAAGCTTTTCAGTTCCCTTTGACTGTTGTCTTCCCCACTAGAATATAGGCTCCTTGAGGACAGCTGTCTTTCTTTTTTCTTGTATTTGTACCCTCAGCATTTAGTACAGTGTCTAGCACATAGTAAGTACTTAATGTTTGAGCCTTTCCTTGTTGCCTTGAAGGATGCTAGGAACTCCAAGAGATGGAGGTAAGGAGGGATTGCATTCGAAACATTGAGGCAAGAGGTGAAGTCAGGAGTAGTAAGTAGGAAAATTTCACTGGAAAAGAGAGTACATGGAGGGGATTCGTGTGAAATCAACCTAGAAAAATGTAGACTGAGCAAGATTATTAAGGACTTTAAATGTCAAGAGGATTTTGATCCTTATTCCAGAGAAAGTGGATCTACAAAATATTCTTGAGCAGGGGAATAATGTGTCCAGACTCTTGCTTTAGGAACATTATTTTGGCAGCTATGCAGAAGATGGATTGATGAGGGGAGAGACTGGAAATCAGGAATACAAATAAGAGTCCATTGGAATAATTCAGGCAAGAAATGATGAGGGTCTGAACTAGAATTATGGTCATGTGAGTAAAGAAAAAGTGGTAAATATGAAATATATTATGGAGACAAAATCAACAAGATTTGGCAGACAATTGGACATGGTTAGTGAGATATGAATCTAGAATGACTCCAAGTTTCTTGCACCTAGGTTACTGGAAGAAAAATATTGGTAGTTTAAATATTTATAAGGAAGTTTGGAAGAGAGGGGAATTTGAGGGAGGGGAGGAAGAGCAGAAAATTATGAATTTTGTTTTGGATATCGAGTTGGAAATGTTTATAGGATATGCAGGTATATGTGTCCAGCAGTCAGTCTATGCTGCAGAACTGGATGTAGGATGTGAATGAGAATTTCTGAGCAACCTTGGAGAAAGTAATTTTAGCTGAGTGGTTAATTTAGAAGCTAGATTGCAAAGGTGTGAGGAATGTGAAATGAAGACTGTAAAAGGCTTTTTCTAGGTGTTTTCTATCAAGAGTCAGTTAAGGGGCAGCTAGGTGACGCAGTGGATAGAGCACTGACCCTGGATTCAGGAGGACCTGAGTTCAAATCCGGCCTAAGGCACATAACACTCACTAGCTGTGTGGCCCTGGGCAAGTCACCTAACCCCATTCGCCTATCCAAAAAAAAAAGAGTCAGTTTAAACATTTATTAAGCACCTACTGTGTACCAGTCATTGTACCATGTGCTGGGGATACAAAGAAAAGCAAAAAATAGTTCCTGCCCTCATGGAGGTTACAATCTAATGGGGGAAGACAACACACAAAAGGAAGCTGAAAAGTCAGGAGGGGAACATACCCCATTGGGGGTGGAGCATGATGAAGTCCAAAGTATAGCTGGGTAGGAAATGAAGAGATGACTGATCTGGGCACTCTCCTAAAATGGATCTTCTGGAAGGAGTGCTCCAACCTCCAACCAGAGGGAAGGATCCCAGGGGTGTGAGTTCCAGAGCTGAGGTGATCTTCTAGGATGAAGAGGTTTCTGGGCCATGACATAGAGAACATAGATTCCTTTTTTTTTTTTTAATCAATAAGTTTTCCATACTAAGTCCCAGATAGACTATTCCTATCCCATCTTAGGGCCCCAGGAAGGTAGAAATAGAAGAAGAGTTGATCCTCTCTCTTATATCACCTGCCATAGGCAAGTACAACACATGCTGATGGTGGCTTGAGGTCTGGGCCCAAGTAAAAGGCTAGAACTCATTCCTGAGGTATTCATAAGGGCAAGGTTTAGGAGTCCAAGCAGTCATGAGGTGAAACAGGTTTGGAGTAACCATGCTAATGCAGGTGCTTCCTCAAATGGAGGTTTGGGGATGAATTCACCATTTAGAAGAGGAGACTGTAGAGAGGAAGGCTAGAGTTTCAGAAGGAGACTAGGGAGTCATGGACTGAACTAGGTTGGATATAAGCATAGCTGAAAAATAGCTACCCTAAGTGTTTTTGCACATTTGGATCCTTTTCCTCTTTCTTTGGTGACTTTGGAACTCCGGTTTTCTTGACTCCATATCTAGTATCTTATGCACTATGCCAAATTAACTCTGGGCCCCTAAATTCTACTGAAGCTCCAAACCCAGACCTCCTCCCGGCTTCTGCTTGGGTGGGAGCTCCCCAGGGTATTAAAGCCTCACTGAGTGTGGGAAGAAGGAGCAAGCCCAGACTCTGTTTTCCCCAACCCAGCAGAGCCTTCCTATAGTAGCAAATGAACAAGTTTGCTTAAGGAGTAAGGGGACTTCAATGATGGCTGTCTTTCTCTTCTTGCCTTCAACTTCCCACTGGGCCCCTGTAGCTACTTCCCTGATACCTGTGGGGTCAATTTGGCCTTACCTGGGAGCAAAGGGTAGCTTGCTTTACCTGTTTATGTTGATTAGGATTTCTCAGTCTCCTTCTAGGGCTGCTCTCCTTCCACGCCAACATGAAGATATTCCCCCGAAGACCTGTTCTCAGCCTTCTTCCTTTATCTTCCTTTTCCCTAGTCTTTCTAAGTACCCTCCTTTGGTGACTCATTCATCCCAAAGGCGTCAACTATTGTCTACAAATGGATAATTCTTTGCACATAGTTTTTCTTTTTTTAGAAATTAATTAATTTATTTATTTTTAGTTTTCAACATTCACTTTTGTTAGATTTTGAGTTCTGTCATGCAGTCTGATATAGGCTATACATGCACATAGATTTTCAATAAATGTTTGTTAAACAACTCAATGAATATAGTGGAAGAGGGAATGGGGAGGGAAGGAAAGGAGATACAAAGGAGAATTAAACACCTCTGCCCTTAATGGCAGCTAGGTGACACAGTGGATAAAGCACTGGGTTTGGAATCAGGAAGACTCATCTTCCTGAGTTCAAATCTCACCTCAGATACTTACTAGCTGCGTTACCCTCAACTTAACCCTACTCTACCTCAGTCTCTTTATCTGTAAAATGTGGAATGTAATAATACTTACCTCCCACAGTTGTTAGGATAAAATGAGATATTTGCAAAGAACTTTGCAAACTTTAAAGAGCTATGTAAATGCTAGTTATTATTATAATTATTATTGGGGTTATTATTATTAATTAGTATATGCAGGGAAATACTAGGAGGTAAATGTAGAAAGGTCAGACAGGATGAGATTCAGATAGGCTTTAAATGCCAGCCTGAGAAATTTGGTTCTATAGACAATTCAAACCAATTGAAGGTTTTTAAAGGGGGGGTGCGAGAGAGAGGACAGATTAAAATGGTGCTTTAAGAAGACTAATTTGTTGGCAAATGTGCAGGATCCTGAAAGACAGTGAAAATAACTCCATGATGCATTGCAAAAGTCAGCCTGGATCAGTACAGCATCACAACCAAACAAAATCCATCATTGGTATCTCTGGAAACACGAGAGATACAATCATGCCCTAATTCAATATTAAAGAGGAGTTAAAGGTTCTGCCATAATCAACAGGCTCTCCAGCAGTCATCTGGAAAACTACAGATCAATAAGCTTTGTCTTATTCAGAAAGACAATGCTGGAAATATAATGGACCATCTGAATGGAGGGATAGAGCCAGACATTTAGCTAAATCAGGAAGGGCATAGTCTCAGAGACTAGAGGCCTGACCTAAAAAAAACAATTGGACCATCAGTCTGTTACTTCCTGAAAATACTATATCGGAAAGCTGAAGACAGAGGTAAGATCAGATTGTAAAAGCTCTTTGAATAAAACACAAATACAAATATGTAATTTCTTTGTTCGGTTGACAAATTCTTACTTATTGGATGACACTACCTTGCATTAGGATTTCTTCCCAGGTAAATGTATAGCCCAGTGCCTTTGCTTATCCTTTCATCTCTTTGAATTGCTTTCCTCTGGAAATGAAAATATATATATATACACACACACACACATATATATATACCCCAAATATATGGAAGTATATGTGTATGTGTATATGTATGTATATATTCCAATTACATGTAAAAACAAATTTTAGCATTTATTGTTTTAAAATTTTGAGTTCCAAATTCTCTTCCTCCCTCCCTCCTTCACCTCCCCCCTCCCTGAGATGAAAGCAATTTGACATAGGTTATACGTGTGGAATCATGCAAAACATATAGGGACTTATGAGATGAATCATGGAAACAGAGATGAGATTGGCTGAGCAATTTCTAATGATTCTGACAGTGATGCAAATTATTCCCTCCTCTTTCATCTAGGGCCAAGAGGATCCTCTAACTACTCTGAAAGGAACCAACAGTTAAGAAATAGGATGAAAGGACCCTTCCTATCTTTGGGACGTATAACTTTCGTCTTTTTTCCTCTGACCTTGCAGTGACACAAAGAAGGGGACTTGGGAACAATTGGGCTGATTCAACATGAAAGCTCAAAGCCACAATCAGCATTGCTACTATCAGCTGAAGTCCAACAGCCTCATGACTCCTATTCACTTGTAGACTAGTAGCCTTCCCCCCTTTTTAGTCCATGATTCTGACAGTCAGTCAATGCCTGAACCATATGCCGCCTTTCATGAATCTTTGGTTTGAGGTCAGAAGCAAGAGGAAGACTAAGTGAAAGAGATGGCCATTAGTGAACGCCTTCATACAGGAATCCTTTCTCTAGTTTTCTAGACCAAGGGAAAGATCGAAATTTATGAATTATAGTCGTGACATTTGAGAGACATAGTTTCTGGGAAATTTAATCATTTTACTAATAAGGCCACCACGTTATTAGTAAAAGGATGGTCATCTGGCCTTCCCTCTTAGACCAAAGACAATCATGGTGGCAGACTCACTGTTTATATATCCTTCAAGACAGTAGATCATCCATCAAACAGCAATCAAATCTAATTGGATTAGAGGTGGGCTATATTAAAATGAAGGGCAGAGTATCTCTTGAATGGGGAAATTATCTTTATACCAGATTACCCATAGCTTTAGGCTATCAATTCAAAGTATGTACAGATGAGCAGAAGGCAATGGACTTCCCCAACCTAAATTAGATTCCTTGCAAGGTTGGGTGAGGTCTGACCAAGATCAAGGTGAGTCAGAGCAATCTCATTATTGGC
This sequence comes from Vombatus ursinus, assembly GCF_900497805.2. NCBI lineage: Eukaryota > Metazoa > Chordata > Mammalia > Diprotodontia > Vombatidae > Vombatus > Vombatus ursinus. Next base: position 53,844,664 of record NW_020954610.1, read on the forward strand.
AATGTTCTTCAGACTGAACTTTTAAAGGACTTTAGAAGAAGGGGAGTGCTCTGAATGTCCCCCCAGATTATTGGTTATTAAAAATCATTTCTCACACAGTAAAGAGGCACATTTTTCTGGATTCTTCCTGTTTCACAGTACTATGCATAAGCGAAGGAGAATTTGTGCTACGATCAAATTCTTCCCAAATATATCAGTTGCACTAAACCAAATTCACATTTTCAAAACAAGCATCATAGCAGAACTAATTATATTACAGAATCTTTATTTAAAGCTTCAGAGTGCTGTGTTGTTTTCTCATTTTCTCAGTGTTTGTAAACTCACCTTCACTAAGTCAACTAGTTACTTGTAAGTCTATAAGTCTTGCTGATGAATATCAATGAGAAATTTTAGGCCACCCAGATTTGAAGCAGATGATATTTATAAGATTGTTGCAGCTTAGGTTCTTCATATTACTCAAGAGTTTACTGAATCATAGAATTTCAAAATTGGAAAGGTTCTCAAAGGCCATGTGCCACTAGTAGTTGAACAGACATCTTCAAATTTCAAACAGCCGTTGATTAAAAATCTACAGTGATATCCTAGAGCAGGGGTCAGCAAACTACTTGCAAGGATCCAATCAGTTCCCAGCCATGAAGAGCTTTTACTTTTTTTTTTTAAATAGAGTTTTACTGTCTTTTAAAAGGCAAAAATAATTCTTAGTTAGTAGGCGGTACAAAAACCAGCAGCAGGGGGGCAGCTAGGTGGTGCAGTGGATAGAGCACTGGCCCTGAAGTCAGGAGGACCTGAGTTCAAATCCAGCCTCAGACCAAACGCTTGACACTTACTAGCTGTGTGACCCTGGGCAAGTCACTTAACCCCAATTGCCTTAAAAAAAAAAAAAACCAGCAGCAGGACAGATTTGCCAACCTCTGTCCTAAAGAGATTAATTAAAGAAAGAGGAAAAGGACTCATATGTATGAAAACATTTATAGCAGTTTTTTGTAGTGGAAAAGGACTGGAAACTAATTGTTCTATTTGGCCCCTAGGGGCCAAACGAGGAGCAAATGTAGTTCAGTAGAGTTATCCAAAAGTGGAATTGGTTGCCTGCAAAGGTAGTGACTTCCCACTAATTGCCCAACAATTGGACAATGGTTGAACAAATTATGGTGTAGTAATATAATGGGATACTATTGTGCCCTAAAAAGCAATGAAAGATTCAGACAAGAACAACCATATAAAGATAATTTTTTAAAGACTTAAGAACTATGATGAATACTATAATCAATTCAGTGACTAATGATCAATTCCAGGGAACCTGTGATAATGTTTCAATCCACTTTCTAACAGAGAGGTAATAGACTTAAGATACAGAATTTGTGTGTGTGCTTGTGTATACATATACATCTATATATAGATATACCTATATGTATGTATGTGTATATGTAATATATGGTTATATACTCTATAATGATATAATATATATTAGATAGGCATATTAGACATGATCAATGTGAGAATTTCGTTTTGTTTGACTATGCATATTACAAGGGTTTTGTATTTCTTTTTCTCCTAGTTTTCTCCTAGGTTGGCAGAAGAGACAATAAATGTTTAATAATTGTGGACAGGTAGGGAAAGTCTATAGTGAGTGGGAAGTCACTACCTTTGCAGGCAACCAATTCCACTTTTGGATAACTCTACTGAACTACATTTGCTCCTCGTTCGGCTCCTAGGGGCCAAATAGAACAAATCTCATTTCTCTTTCAAGTGATAATCCTTCAAATACTTGAAGACTGATCCATGGAGTTTCTAAGTATTCTGTTCTTCAGGCTAAACATCAACTGATCTTCAGCTGGCATCATTTTCAAGTCCCTCACCATACCAGGTGCCATCTTCTGGATGTTCTCCAGAAGGAGAATGTCCTTCCAAAATCTAGTGTCCAGAAATAAACATGCTATTCTATATGTGGTCCGTCCAGGGTAGACTACAGTGGAATTATAACATGGGTTTTAGATACTATGCTCCTTTTAATGCAGATTAAGATTAAATTAGATTTTTTCTAAAAAAAAATTTTCTAAAAATTCAGTTTGGAAATACAGATGGGTGTCTCATTTGGTTCTGTCACTAGTATCTTTGGATATTGCCTTCTTCCAATATTTTCTTCATAATCTTCTGACACTCAGCATCAAGTTTAAAAAAAGATAGCAATTTAAAAATTTTTTGAAATATAGAGTTTAAGTACTGAATGTTTAATTATCTGAGGTATTCATTTCTTCTAGGTAAACATACTGCCTTTTCTGTCTACACCTGAGGTCTCTTTCACCATTGATGAATTCCTCCTGGACCTTCCTGTTTGAGAAAGGGACCAAATCCGGCATGCTTCATTCTCTAGACTTTGCCACCATGTTTCTACTGCCTTTTTGCTTCTTCAACTTTCATTTTGAGGAGGGATCCAAATGAGTGATCCTCCATTCTCCATATTTTATCTCCATGTCCATTGCCATTGCCAGTTATCTTGACTTATGTCTTGCTACTGGACTCTGATGACTCTGGAGAAGAGAGTGAGGTTAATGACTTTGTACAGCTCTGCCAATTCACTCAAAAGTCAAGACATCACTCTCATGATATTATTAGTCCTTTTTGAGAGCAAGGACAAACAACAATGACAACCAAGTCCCCAGGAGGGTACCTTCCCTCTCTCCCACCTCTGTAGCTCCTTTTTATATATTGTCTCCCTCCCCCCATTAAGAAGTAAGCCCCTTGAAGGCAAGGACTCTTTCTTTTTGCTTTTATTTGTGTTCCCAGCACTTTTAAGTTGGCCTGGCACTTAATAAATGCTTACTGATTTTATTTGAATTCTGCTATCATTTCTAATCCAAAGAATTTTCTCCTTAGAGGAGAATAGAGAAACCAAGTAAGGGTTGTGTAGCTCAGCTTTCTATCTTAATTCCAATATTATTATCTCATCCAAGAATTAGGAGAAATAGTCCCATGTGTCACTTCTTTACACTTATAAGGTATTGGAAGAAGACTTTGCTAGACGGACCTAAAGTGCAGCTAAGGGCAGCTAGATGGCACAGTGTACAGTGCTGGGCAGGAAGAATTTCAAATCTGACCTCAGACACTTACTAGCTGTGTGACCCTGGGCAAGTCACTTAACCCTGTTGGCCTCAGTTTCCTCATCTGTAAAATGAATGGGAGAAGGAAATGACAAACCACTCTAGGATCTTTGCCAAGAAAATTCCAAATGGGGTCTCAAAGAGTTGGACAGGACACACACACACACACACACACACACACACACACACACACACACAAAATGCAACTAATGTGCCGTCAAGATTTTTTTTTGTTCAGTTTAATTCAGATATTTATTAAGGGCTTACTTTGTACAAGGCAATAGAGATACAACTACAACATGTATGCAAATAAGTAAATACACAATTATTTGAAGGGATATTAAGAACTCACAACTGTTGGATCAGGCAAGGCACAGGGCAGGAAATACAATCTCAAGTACAGAGAAGAGTTCATAGTCCAGTTTAGTTAGAATAGAGTTCACTAAGAGAAAGGAAATAGAGAACCATTAGAGATTTTTGAACAGTCAACCAGCATTTATTTAGCACCTACTATGTGTCAGGCACTGTCTTAAACTACATAGAAGAGCAGAAAATAGTCCATGTACTAAAGGAGCTCACAATATGCAAGCAATTAAGTACAAGCAAGCTATACATAGTATAAGTTGGCTCAGGGGAGGGATGTGATTGGTTCTCTGCATTAGAAAGATTATTTTGGCAACTATGTGGAAGACAAATTGGAGAGAAAAGAGACTGGAAGCACAGAGACCAATTAGGAGGCAATTGTGGTAAGGATCTGCCCTAGGGTAAAGACCATGTACATTGACTGAAGGCGCAGTTGCCCTCAACAGAAATGGAGAATTGAAAGAAACTGGAGGGGTAGGTTGGGACTGGAGAAAAGATGTGTTCCCTTTTGGAAATACTAAGTTTGAACTTGTGTTGATAATGGTGGCATTTTTATTAATAAAAGAATCAGTGACACTCTCAAATGCCAAAGACTAGTCACGGTGGTGGGCTTACAGTTTTTATGCCCTTGAAGAGTGGGTGTTCCTGAGGGTGGCAATCAACTCTGATTGGTTAACAAGTAATGAGAGAGAATATATATTACAATGACAGGTGGATCAATTCTAAAGAGGGGCTGGGGAATGTAACTTTGATTATGTCATTTACTTCTAAATTGCCCAGCCTTGGGCAATCTAATCAAAGAATTTATCCCCACCCATACCTGTATAGAGCACAGCGGACTTCCCCAGTTTAGATTAAATTTGCCTATAAAGTTGGGTGGGGGTCTGACCAAGATTGAGGAGAAAGTTTATTTGATCTCATTATCAGCAATGTCCTTCAGAAATTAGAACTTTAGCAAAAGGGGGGACTCTGGATCTCCTCATATCTTTGGTTATTATCAATCATTTCTGTCAAACTGCTGATGGGAAAACAGGCAGAGATGTCCAGCAGCCAGTTGACAGTGGAGGACTGGGCTTTAGGAAAGATAGGGCTTGATAGAGAGATGATCATTGAATCTGTAAGAGTGAATGATATTACCAAGAGAAAGTATAGAGAACTAGTGGTTGTGTGATTCATCTCCAGCCTCAGCATACTCTGCATTTTAGCATTCCTGTCACTACTATGTTGTATACCTCCTCCATTGCTTGTCCATGTTTCCATTTTCTATACCCGACTTTTAAAAATGTGTGTTGGTTGAAGAGTTCCCTGTACGGCCATACTGGTATCCTTAGATAGCTTCTTCTGCTTCTCATTGGAATAATTTCTGTTCCTCTCTTCAGAATTTCATTTTTTTTAATTGTCTAAAAAAAAAATCCAAATGTCTGTTATGGCAGAGGCCCCTGGGGAAAAAATTTTCTCATCCTGTGTACTTTATATCTCTACTGAAGAAGCACTTGCTGATTTATTTCCATCTGCTACATAGAAAATGCCAGAATGAACTGGTCATTCTGAGGTCAGGCACCACAAACATATCAAACATATTAGACCATTCCATATTATTGAGAAAATGAGTCAGATGGATTCAGCTGCCCAGTCAACCCCTGAAGTAGAGGGCATTTAGTACTAATAGTAAAATGACATTTGAATAGGTATGAATAAAGCCCTCCCAGGCAGTAATCTGATCTAAACTAACCCCATCCCCCACACTCTACTAGAAGATATGGTGGTATCAGAAAGGAACACTGCAAATATGAGAACAGAATTATGCTTAGATTCACTGCCCCATACTTTGTGACCCAGAAATCTGGTAACACTTGGAGCTGCACACACTAGCTGTAATTTGGCTGCTTTTAAGACTCACTACAAGGATTTCTTTTAATAGAACTACATGGCTTCTCCCCTTGTAGAAAATTCTCTTGTTGCTAAGGATAATACCTCCTAGAATAGACACTGTTTGATGAAACAGAGACTGGTATATTCTAGTCTATGCAGAAAAGCTAATGTCATTTTTCATTATTACTACAAGGAAAATATTGTGCCATTCTCTCCTCCCAGCAAATCAAGTGCTATTCTGATTTCATGGGTTCATACCTTAATTCTTCCTGAGGGCAGTTTACAAGATGCTCCCTCCACCAAACCACTCAAAAAAATGGTTAAACCCCAAATGCCCATTCACCCAGCATTCCCCAATACCAACCTTCCTCTGGCCTGAGGCTTCTGGTACAGTAGAAAGATCATAAGATGTGGTGTCAGTATACTTGGGTTCAGATTCTACTTCTGATATTTAGTGTGACCTTGGGTAAGTCATTTAATTGCTCTGGGCCTCATTTTCTTCATCTCTAAAATGATGGGATCAGACTCATCAAGTTCTAAATTTCTGATATAGAATATTCATGCCACCTTGGGGTCTGAGAACAGGATGTCAAATTCATTCTATAGAGAGAATTCAAGCATTTACACAGCAGCAGGAATGGCCTGGGGACTTATGAAACCATGTCGCTGTCACAAACAGTAAGAAGCAGTATGATTTGTCATTATTTCTCAACCATTATCCAATCTTGAGTACGATCTAGCCCATCAGCAGTGTGACAGTTTTGTATGCATAAAAATAATATATAGGATGGTATTCTGATGAAAAGTAAACTGTGTCATTTTGATCAGCAGTTAAAATTCCCTAGTCTCTTTCCAATCCCAGATTTGTCCCATAATTCTAACTTTCATTCCCAACTAATACCGGCATTGAAATATTTTCAGTTTAGAAGAATATCTGCCCAGTATTCCACTTGGCTCTTTTCTATGGCAAATGGAAGGAAAAGGAGGGAGTATCATCTCCATAAGACATATCCAGGAATCTATCTGCAGAGGCTTTCAACCTTGATGCCTCACCTATAAGGGGAATTTGACCAATTGCCCCAGTTAATAGCAGTTATTCTGTGTGTTTTAGACACTGGTATTTTGAAATGTCAGGCAGCCATCAACTGAGGAGGAAGCAATTGCTTATAACCAATGACTCAATCAGTAGGCATTTATTAAAGTTCTGTTATGTATCACTGCATCCCAAGCCATCACCAGTCATCGTGAATGTTGACTTGCCACCTTAGGTGTCCACCTTCACCCAACTCTCACCTGTAGCTCCAAGAAGTTGTAGCATGCCTAGTGGCCAAACCCCAATAAACTGCTTCTGTACACAGGTTTTATAAACCAGGCTGAGGGTAAGCAACAGGCCTCAAACCCCTTTGTGAGTTACCGAGGTGTTTACCTCAAGCATGTAAAGACTTCCCTTGGTGGAATGGGCAGATGAAAACAATTTGTTCCAATGGTCACAAAGGCGGCTGAAGCAGGCACTGTGGAACACTTAGAGCTTAGTCAGGCATCAAAGATGTCAAGGTCATCCACTGCATCTCTGGCAGACCAGTCGTCTTGACCTTTGTCTTGCCATCGGATTTAGATAACTCTGGAAGAGAGAGTGAAACTGAGGACTTTGGGCAACTCTGCCTCACTTAATTCCAACTCGTGCACAAGTCAAGACAACACTTGTGATATCATTAATCTTCTTCAAGAACAAAGGACCAACAACAACAATTATGTAATAAGCCCCTATTATACTAGGTACTGTGCTAAGTGCTGGGGACACAAAGAAAGGAAAAAACAGTTCCTGCCCTCAAGGAGCTCACAGTCTAATGGAGGAGACAACATGTAAATAGGTAAGTACAAATAAGATATATACAGGATAAACTGGAGATAATTACTGAGGGAAGGCAATGAGGAAACAAAGACAAAAAAAAAAATGAAACAATCCCTACTCTCAAGAAAGTTATATTCTATCATCAGAGATTACGTACATATATAAGCATATGCACAATAGATATATATAGAATAAATTTTTTTAAAAATACAAAACAATCTAATTGTTGATCTCAACTATCCAGTCCTAGGTAAATCCATCCACAGTGAAGAAGAGGTCAGGAAATCTGTTCCTGCTCAGTGGACAGAGGGCTAGATCTGAAATCAGGAAGGCCTGAGCTCAGACCCTGGGCAAATTCCCTAACCTCTGCCTGCTTCAGTTTTCTCAACTGTAAAATGGAGATAATAAAAGTACCTATCTCACAGAATTGTTGGGAGGATAAAATGATATTTGTAAAGGCACTTAGCAGGAGCAGTTAGATGAAGCTGTGGATAAAACACTTGCCCTCAGGTCAGTCAGAAGACTTGAGTTCAAAAATCAGGCCTCAGACACTTACTAGCTGTGTGACACCAGGCAAGTCACTTAACCCCAATAGCCTCCAAAAAGGAAAAAAAAAAACCACTTAGCATAGTACCTGGTACATAGTAGGTATTTAGTAAACGCTTGTTCCTTTCCCATTCTTCCCTCCTCATTCTCTCAGGGAAGTAGAGGAAAGGAATAAACATTTACATAGCACCTACTATGTGCCAGGTATTATGCTAAGTACTTTACAAAAATCCCTGTTTCAGCCATAAAACTCTCACTGGATGTCTAAGCAGTGGCTTCCCCCAGGCTATTTTGTAGCCCCAAACCGAGGATTCTACCGGCTCTTTAGCTTGATACTCCTAAAAGTCACTTTAGCTTTTTTGTGATGCTACTCATTTCCCTACCCTACCTTGCCCCTAGCCAACTAATCAGAGAACTCCCTTAGGCATTTTATATCTTTTGTCCCACTGATGCTTAGGACACCTCAACACAAACTCTTTCCTGGATTATAGTGCAAAATTTCCTTTACTTCCAATCATATTCCTGAGTCATTAGTCTGGGTGCCCCAGAAATCAGCCAGGAGAAATCCATTTAGCAAAACTACAGAGGAGCTGGGTGGAGCTGTGATCAAGGGATTCCTTTCAATCCTGCATAGCACTACTCCAGGCTGATATACAAATCAACTAGAGAGCAAAACTGGAAAGGGCCTGTTAGGGTTGGTAACCTTTATTCTTGCCAGCTGGAACCCACAAAATCACCTCTCTCCCTATGCCTATAATATTTGTTGTCTCTTTGTTACTTTATTCAACAAAAGACATTCAGGAGAGAGTTGATAGTAACAACATCACGAAACAACTAGCATATTTCTAGCTCTAGCTAGTAGTCTGTTTACACATGGTATAACTTGAAACTCCTCAATTACAATTCATCCTCCCTGGCATCTGCTGCATGTAACTCAAATTATCATTCAAGGCAAGACATCCTTATTAATTACTGACCATGTAACATTGTGCTAGTAGGTTCTAGAGATACAAATATAAAAAAAACTTCTTCCTGCTGTCATTGAATTTACAATCTAGTCCAGGAGTTCTTAATTTTTCATGTGTCATAGATCCCTTTAGCAGTTTGATTGAAACCTATGGAGCCCTTCTCAGATGTTTTTAAATGCATAAAATAGAAGACATAGGATTATCAATGAAACCAATTACATTGAAATGTTATAAAATATTATAAATATTATATGATATATAGTATATATAAATATTATAAAAATATTATAAAAAATAAAGTTCACAGTCTCCAGCCAGGTTAAGCAGAAGGAAAAGTAAAAGGGATGTCACATGATCCAAAAGAACTATACTTAGGGAGGTGTTGGAGCCACCACTTGGAGGTGTTGGTCTTAGAAGAGTTAATTGTTAAATTTTTATTTACATGCCAGAAATTTGCAAATGGTACAAGTCAGGAATTGGTTTATTGTTTTATTGATTTTCTATACTTAAGAAAGTGAAGGAGTTATTAATAATGCCAATTAAACTTATAAATATTTTGTGGCCAGTTTTACTCCACCAGCACCACCACCACCCCTCAAGTTGTAAACATTTCCCAGAATACTATTCACTCTAGTACAAGTTTGTATATGACGAATTGAATAAGAGAGATAAGAGTGGAATAAGAGATTCTAGGAGAGGATAACTGTTAGATTGGGGGAATTGGGGAAGGGAAAGTAGGGAAGCCTTCATATCATATCAGAGATGACATTTGAGCTGGTTTTTGAGGGAAGGAAGGGATTTTCAATAAATGGAGATGAGAGTGAAAGGAAGCCACTCCACAAATGTGGAAAAGCACATACAAATTGTACAGATGAGGGAAAAAAGAGGATTAGGGAATGGTAAGTGGTCAAATTTGGCTGGAACCAAGGACAGAACAAATGGAGTGTGAGGACACAAATGGGTCATTCTAACTCCTTTATCACTCCATTCATCATAGCTTTCCAAACTACCCAACCTTGACCACCACTCCCCTAAGTATGTAAGTATGAATGGAAGAGGATGGAGATTGTCTTTTTATATTTTTATTTCCAGGGTTTTTAGCAACTGTCTTGAACCTTTAAAAGCTTTTTCATTAATTAATTCCAGTAGGTTGTAGTCAACTTGTGGAAGGTCTTAAATGCCAGGAAAAAAAAGTTTAAATTTATGAAGTCACTGAAAGTCTTTGAGAAAGGTATACATTGGAAAAATTACTCTAGCAAAGATATGAAGAATAGATTATAGGAAGAAATACCAGAAGGAGAAAGATCAGTTAAGAGGCTTTTAGAGTAGTTCAGATGAGGAGGTCTCCAATTGGAGAGTGAGTGTGGGTGGGAAGGATGGGACAAATTTCTTAGATGTTAAAGAAGTAGAATTAACAGGACTTGGCAACTAATTGACTATTCCTTCTTTCTTACCATCCTCCTCCACCACCAACCTCCCTATCCACAGAGGACACCAAAGTTTCAAGTATAAATGAGAGTGTTGCCATCAACAAAATTAGGGAAATCCAAAGGACAGATAGGATTGGAGGGAAGAGAAATACTGAGTTCACTCTTGGGCATGCTGAGTTTGAGGTTCAGCAGGAGGACATCTAAATGGAGATGTTTTTCAAGGACATAGAAATGTAGGACTGGAAGTCAGAGGAATTATTTGGGATAAAACTATAGACTTAAAAGTTATCAATATGAAGGTGACAACTGTAGTCACGTGGGTGGATTAAATTAACAAGGGAACATTTTAGAACAAGATCAGGTGAACAAGAGGACACAGATTTTGACAGTGCCCACTCTTTTTTTTTTTAATTTGGAGGCAATTGGGGTTAAGTGACTTGCCCAGGGTCACACAGGTGGTACATCTCTTAGGCTGGATTTGAAGTCAGGTCCTCCTGACTGCAGGGTCTGTGTTCTATCCACTTCGCCACCTCGCCACCTCATAAAAATGAGCTCTTTTTGTTCTTGTTGAGTCTTTTTGTAGTCATGTCCAACTCTTTATGACCCCATTTGGAGTTTTCTTAGCAAAGATACTGGAGTGGTTTGTCATTTCCTTCTCCAGTTCATTTTACAGATGAAGAAACTGGGACAAACAGGGTTTAATGACTTGCCCAGGGTAACACAGCTAGTATGTGTCTGAGGCCAGATTTAAACTCAGGAAGATGGGTCTTCCTGACTCCAGGCCTGACACTCTATCCACTGTGCCATCTAGCTGCCCTTGAGGGTGCCCTCTCTTAAGGAAAAAAGAAGAATCAATCAATAAGCCTTTATGAAGCAACTATTATGTGTTAGGCACTGTGCATAAAAAGACAAAAATGGTAAAAAAAAAAAATCCCTGCTGCCCAAGAAGTCTACATTCTATTAGAGGAGACAACATATACAGTTATAGGTAAATTGAAGAGATATACAAAATAAATATGAGATCATTTGTTGGGGAGACTGAGGGGAATTAAGAAAGATGTGCTTGAATTAAGCTTTGAAGGAAATTATGGATTCCAAGAGGAAGAGGTGAAGAGGGAGTAAATTCCAGGCACTGAGGATAGCTAGTGCAAAGGTATGGAGATGAGAGATGAAGCATGTGAGGCATACATAGCAAGAACACCAATCTGGATGAACCAAAGTTCTCCAGGTTGGAGAGACAGGTTTGAGTCAGGTTATAAAGGACTTTAAGTGCCGAAAGGAAGAATAGGAATGATTAGAAGAGATAGAAGGAGTCATCACAGAAACAGAAGAATCAGGAAAGAGGAAGAGGAAAAAAAAAGGTAAAGAAATGGTGGCCAACAGTGTCAAAAGATACAAAAAGCTCAAAACTATAAAGGTGGGGGGTGGGGAAGTGAAATCAGAAAAGGAATGCTGGGCTGGGAGAATTTGTTGTTGTTATTTGTCCCTTCTTCTTGAAGATGACCGTGACATCAGGAAGATGATGCCATGACTTGCAAGTGATTTGGATTTTAGTGAGGGAGGGTTGTGCAAAGTCACTAGCCTCACTTTCTCCTCTGGAGCCATCTAGGTCCAGTAACAAGATATAGTCCAGTAAGTTACTAAGGTGGAGGTCATAAGAGATAAGGGGAAAAGAAACAAGAAAATAAAATTTTAACCTATTGAGGAGGGTAAGGAACTGAGAGGCCTGAGTATCAGAAGAACTATCAACATCAATATTGAAGTCACAAGGATGAAGGTAGGGAAATGAAATGACTACTTCTAACCATTTTTAAAATTTATCGATTCATGTTGGGGGAAAAAAAGTCAGATAAAAGGTATTACAATAGAATTCATTTGTGGCTCTTGCTTACATTCCTAAGAAGACCTTATTTCTTGGACTGATTGAATCCAGGGGAAGTTATGTTCCAATTCTTCTGTTAGTTTCAGCTCCATTTCCTCATATCTAAAAGTACAGACCTCCTAAGAGCAAAGAGATTGCTCCATTTCCTTCACGTTCACTCCTTTCTGACTTTATTCCTCAAATCCTGAGAGAAACAATAAAAAGAATGGAGAATATAATCAGGAACTGGTATAAAAGAATCATTCCAGTTTTTTTCCCCCTTGTTGAGTTAATTTCAAGAAACACGGGGCCAGACACAAGATCAACTGGTGTGACAACAAATACTAGAGTGACTATCGTGTGTCCATATCCATTATTCTAATAAGTATTATGAAGGACACCAAAAAGTGTAGGATTTGACCTCTGCCTAAAGGGTCATTAATATGTGCCAGGTACCTTGCTAAGTTCTGGGGATTCTAAGAAAAGCCAAACACAGTCCCTGCTTTCAAGGGAGACAGTCAGTAAATAACTACATACAAGCAAGTTATTTACAAGACAATCAATAGGGGAAAGATAATAGCATTGAGAAAGACATTGAAAGGCTTCTTCAAGTAGGGGAGATTTTAGCTGTAACTTGAAGGAAGCCAAGAGACAGAGAGAAGAGGGAAAGGACTCCAGGAATGGCGGACAGCCAGTGAAGATGGCTAGAGACAGAGTATTTTGTGTGAGGAACAGCAAGAAGGCCAATGTCAGAGTCTCAGAGTACGTGGGGTAAGTTGTAAGAAGATAAGAAAAGTAAGAGGAGGGCCAAGTTATAAAGTGCTCTGAACACCAAACAGAGGATTTTCTATTTGCTCCCGTAGGTGACAGTGAGCCACTGAAGTTCAGTGAATAGGGAGGTAAGGCTGGCACTTTAGGAAGATCATTTTGACAGCTGAGTAGAAGACAGACTAGAATGAGAATCGTCAGTCAATATACATTTAGTAAGTGCCTACTTTGTGCCAAGCACTATGCTAAGCATTGGAGATCCAAAGAGGCAAAAGACAGTCCATGCCTTCAAAGAGCTCACAATCGAATGGTAGAGATGACAAGCAAATATACATACATATACATATGTGTGTGTGTGTATATACATATATAATATATATATACTATATATGTATGTGTGTATATATATACATACATACATCCTATATGTGTGTGTATATATATACACATACATCCTATATATACAAGCTATATATAGGATAAATAGGACATTATTTAAAAAAGAAAGGCACTAGAATTAAGGGGGCTTGGGAAAGACTTCCTGGAAAAGATGGGATTTTATTTGGGACTTAAAAGAAGCTAGGGCCTCTAGTAGGTGGAGATGAAGAAGGAGAGCATTCCAGGAGTGGAGGACAGCCCAAGAATATGAAGGGAGCAGAGATGGAGCATCTTACAGCAAGCAGACAAGTGTCTCTGGATTGAAGTGTACATGGCAGGGAGTAAGACGTAAGAAGACTGGAAAGGTAGGAGGGCACTCAGTTATGAAGGGCTTTGAATGCCCTTCATAATAACAGAATAACAGAGAATTTTTGTATTTGATTCTGGAGGTGATAGGGAGCCAATAGAGATTACTGAGTAAGGCGGTAACATGGTCAGATTTTCACTTTATGAAAATCACTTTGATGACTCAATGGAGGATAGATTGGAGTGAGGAGAGACATGAAGCAGGAAGACTCTCACCAGCAAGCTATTGTAATAGTCCAGGCTTAAAATGATAAGGGCCTATAACAGGGTGGTAGCAGTGTCAGAGGAGAAAAGTAGACATATTGGAAAGATGTTGCAAAGATAAAATCAACAGGCTTTTGCAACAGATTTGTATATGGTGGATGAGAGATAATGAGGAGTCAAAGATGATGCTTAGGTTGCTAGCCTGAGGGACTAGAAGCGTGTTGTTGCCCTCCATATTAATAGAGAAGTTAGGAGGTGGGAAGGGTTTTAGGGGAAGATAATGAGAGGGGTTTTGAACATGTTGGGTTTAAGATGTCTATGGGTATCCATCTCAAGTTGTTTGAAAAGTAGTTGGAGATGCAAGATTGGAGGTCAGCGAAGAGGTAAAGACAGTATAGATAGATTTGAGGATTGCCAGCATAGAGATGATATGTAAATTCATGAGAACTGAGATCACCAAGTGAAGCAGAACAGAGGGAGAAGACAAGAAGGCCCAAGACAGAATCTTGTGGGACACCTATAGTTAGAGGGAATGATCTGAGTGGGGATCTAGCAAAGAAGAATGAGAAGGTGTAGTCAGATAGTTAGGAGGAAAACAAGGAAAGAGTGATGACCTGAAAACCTAGAGAAATGAAAATATAAGGAGGGGAAGGTGATCAATAGTATCAAAGACTGCAGAGAGAATGAGGATTGAGAAAAGGCCATTGGATTTGGGTATAAATTTGAGACAATGAGACCAATCAAAAAGTTATTGCAATAATCTGGGTCTGAGGTCATGAGGGCCTGCTCCAGGGTGGTGGCAGTGTTAGAGAAGAGAAAGGGGCATAGGAGAGATGTATTATGAAGGTAGACTTGATAGATGTTGTCTGGTAAGCCAAGACTGAAGAGGGGTAGGTGAGGAAGGGTGATGCAAGAGGGAGTGAAGAGTCAAGTATGAAATGTAGGTTGTGAGCCTGGGTACCTGGGAGGATGGTAACACCCTCAACAGGAATAGGGAGTTTTAGAAGAGGGAGAACTTTTGGGAAAATTCAGTTTTGGATAAGTTGAATTTAAGGTATCTATAGGACATCCAGTTCAAGATGTCCAAGAAGCAGTTGAAGACATCAGATCAGCAAGGGATGAATAGACTTGAAAATCATCTCCACAGAGACGACAATATCACTAATCCATGGGAGGTGATGAGATTCCCAAGGGAAATGATATAGAGAGAGTAGAGAAGAGAGCCCAGGACAGAACTCAGGGAGACATCCACTGTTAATGGGAGCAATCTGGATGAATATCCCACAAAGGATACTGAGGATGGGTCATACAGGTAGGAGAAGAACCAGATTAGAGCAGTGTCATGAAAATAGAGAGAAGAGAGCATCAAGGAGTATATGGTGATTGATGGACAGTGTCAAAGGTAGCAGAGAGGTCAAGGAAGTTGAGGATTGAGAAAAGACTATTAGATTGGGAAATTGGGGGCAGCTAGGTGGCGCAATGGATAACACCGGCTCTGGAGTCAGGAGGACCTAAGTTTAAGTCCAGCCTCAGACAATTGACACTAGCTGGGTGAGCCTGGGCAAGTCACTTAGCCCCTATTGCCTCACCAAAAAAAAAAAAGAGAGAGAGAGAGAGAGAGAGAGCAATTAGATTGGGAAATTAAAAGATCATTGATAACTTTGGAGAGAGTAGTTTCTTTGAATAATGAGGTTGAATGATGAGGATGGGAAGCCAGACTAAAAAGCTAGGAAGAGAGTGAGAAGAAAGGAACTAGAGCCACTGGCTGGAGATGTCCTTTTCTAGGAGTTTAAACACAAAAGGGAGGAAAGACATAGGACAGTAAGGCAAAGATGTGTCTATCTGTGTATGCACTCATTCCTAAGAGAGAGACACAAAGAGACAGGAGGGAGACAGAGAGAGAGCTAGAGAGAGACAGAGGCAGAGACAAACACCCTGGTCTGGAAAGTAGGAGTTATGTTTTTCTAGTTCCTCTCTGGTTTAGCCTCTACCTAGCTGAGTATCATTAGGCAAATCACTACTCATCTATGATACAAAGGAATCTATGAATAGGTTGTAAATAATCTCCAAGGTGCCTTGAAATGCTAGTTAACAAATCACCTTTAAATGATACTTTAAGGTTTACATATCATTTTCCCCCTCAATGGTGTCACCCCCATTTTACATGTGGGAAAATGGAAGCTTTTAGAGGTTTAGTGACTTTTCAGTGTGTATATAGATAATAAGTATCCCAAGTGGTAGTCAAACCAAAAGTGAGTCCTCTTACCCAAATTCCAGCACTCTTTCTACTAACTTTCCAGAGTCCTTCTGGCCCCTGGGGCCAAATTGGATGGTTCCTCCCAGTTTTTCCATTTAAGAAGAGTAACCAGGCCATACATCTCTTCATTTCCCACAAGGTTGCAGTCCTGACTCCACCACTGTGCTCCAACAACCTCTTCATCCTAGTAGATGTTCAGCTCTGGAACTCACACCTCAGACATATCTTCTGCCCTTTATTTTCTCCCTCTCATTGGATGGATTCTCCCAGAACCTCCATTTAAGGAAGGCACTCAAGCCAGTCATCTTGTCATTTCCCACCAGGCTGTACTCCTCTAGACTTCAACATCATGTAGCCTCACTTAACTCCCCCCTTCCAGGGTACATTCTTCATATCCTTCCCCTTTTACAACTTACTTTTTTTGTGTGTTGTCTTCCCCATTAGAATGCAAGTTCCTTGGGGGCAGGGATTGCCTTAATTTTTGCTTGTATTGGTATTCCAAGCACTTTGCACAGTGCCTGGTACATAGTAAGCGCTTTAATAAATTATTTTTGACTGGCTTGTCTACGACATATATTATATGTGACAAGTCAATTGGTCCAGATTGTAAGGGCAGTCTATATGTGTGCGTGTGTATGTGTATGTATTTGTGTGTATATATATGCACATACATATATACACATATTTATACACACGTACATATGTGTAGACATATACATATGTGTATACACATATGTATTTGAAGAAAATAGGAAACTCTGCACTGGCATAATCTGGAAAGACTTCACAGAAGAAGTGTGCTCTAAGGTGAGTCTTGAAAGCTAGATATAATATGGATAGTTGTAAAGGAAGTAGAAGGGCATGGCAGGAGAATATATGAATAGATTCAAAAAGGGTAGGAGACATTAAAGGACTAATAGTGCTAAAGGACAACTTGAGCACTTCAACAAGAACAGGAGGTAATGAGCAATGGGAAATAGGGCTAGGAAGGTAGATTAGATACCAGTTGTTGAGGGCTTTGCCTGCTGGACTGAATCTTTTGGAGTTTATCCAGCAAGCAAAGGGGAACAATGAAAAGCCTCTGAGCAAGGAAATGACAGAACAAAGTAACGTTTGGGAAGATTAATCTGGTGAGAACATGAAGAATAGATTGGAAAGAACCATAGAGAAAATCTAGTTCAAAGTCTTCACTTTGCAGATGAGAATATTCTAGCCCAAAGAAGTTAAGTGATTTGCCCAAGGTCATCCAGGTAATAAATGGCAGAGGAAGGGCTCCAAATCAAGTCTTCTGATGCCAAGTTAAATGTTCAGAACAGAGAGTAGAAGTAGAAAGGTGCCAGTGGGGAGGCTATTACTGCAGTTCATGTAATTAGGAGATAATTAGGACTTGAGCTAGGGAAGTTGCAGCAGGAACAGACAGGAAGGGGATGGTTTCAAGAAACACGCAAAGAAATGTAGAGAGACCTACAGTTGGCCAGAATACTAAACTAGTCATTTTGTTTCTGGCAGGTATGCAGAATAGAGACACCTATGTAGAACAAAGGTAAACATTTAGCCCTTTTGTTTTTACCATTAGGTTTATTTGAATGCCCACCAGGGAACTGAGGGGAGACACTGAATCCCAGACCCCATATAGCATGTGTGGAGTTTTGCTGGATAGTCTTCAAAATGAGTTAGGAATATTCAGACTAAACTTCAGAAATTTAATAGGATTTTGAAAGGACTTTTCTAACCCCAAATCAGATAGTTGAGTGGAGCCAAGGACCTTGAATAGACCCAAAAGAACAGAAGCTATTTCTCAGCCTTAGGTTATGCCTGTAAAGACTTCAGCTCCTCCATGACCAGCCACACCATAATTCAAGGCTAGCAGTCTAACAGAAAATAGTAGCCTCAGAGATACCCAGCAGAAAGCAGCAGTGCATTAGAGAGCAGAGCAAAAGAGGAGAAAACACCTTCCTTCATGACATCACCAGAGGACCTCAGAGGCTCTGCAACAACAGAGTTATGAGTTACCCCAGACACACAGGCTCCCCATGGGTGTGTCTTTCATGACCATGACTTGGCCATACCTTTTCATTGAATATGTCCTCTCCCCCACATGTACTATGGTAACTTGGTAGAATACACCAAGTATGTAGGTCTGTCTTGATATTTTTCTTGTCATGTGATTTAAATGTATTTTGCTTTCAACTAATGTCCCCTTACAAGACAGCCATACAAGAGAGGGGAGAGAGAATGGGAAGGAAACCTCAGACCGCTATAGCTATGCCACTGCATACATCCTGTAACCTCACCTTTCATTCACTCCCACACATGACACCATAAATATTTCATTAAATATGGGTCAGTTTGGTAACACATGAACCCTGCTTAAAACTCTCCTCTTCCTTAAATTATTAGATGTGGTACAGGGTTATGCTGATAAATATTTAACTACCAGCTTTGGGAGAGGGGGACTGTATACAGTACCCATTTTATAATTTTAATATACAAAAATTAATATGTATTATTAATATTTTTCCAGACTTTGCCAATTTCTGAGACTTAAATGCTCACACTGAAAATTTAACAATCGGCTCTCCTAAGCCAGTTTGAGCTGGCTCCAGCACATCCTTGGGTGTGGAGCTCCCAGAGTTCCTCTCAGACATGGCTTCAGCTGTGTTTGCATGCCCCTGTACCCAGTACTTACAGAAAACCAATCTGGCTACCCAGTGAGATCTATGATACTTCTCCATTCCAAGCCCTCTGATACCTACCAGTGTGTATAAATCTCTCTTCCATTGACATCAGCCAGAAACAAGAATTGAACAGACTCCCCTTAAGTATCAATTAGGAGGACTGCAAACGTCTAAACTAGCTATTTAGTTTATGGGTTGGTCCAGAAAGAATGAATCCTCAAAGAAGATGACTGAGGGGTGGTTTCTTTTTTTCAGTTTGCAGGGAATGCGTCTGGGTTACCCAAGCATTATGCTTGGGGTAGTAAATAGGGCACTAGTCTTGGAGTCAAGAAGATCTAAGTTCAGATGTGGCCTCTGATATTTCCTAGCTATATGACCCTGGACAAGTCACTTAATGTCCATCTACCTCAATTTCCTGAACTACAAAATAGCGATAATAATAGCACTTACCTCACAGGGTTCTTATGGGCAGCTAGGTGGCACAGTGGATTGCATTCTGGGCCTGGAGTCAGGAAAACTCAGCTTCCTGAGTTCAAATATGGCCTCAGACACTTAATACCTATGTGACCCTGGGCAAATCACTTAACCCTGTTTGCCTTAGTTTCCTCATCTATAAAATAAATTGGAGAAGGAAATGGCAAACTACTCTAGTATCTCTGCCAAGAAAACCCCAAATGGGATCACAAAGAGTCAAATATGACTGAAATGCCTGAACAACACTAACACAAGGTCGTTGTAAGAATCAAACATATGGTGGGTGGCTTTGATTTATCATTAAAGTTGGAGGTGAGGTATTCTTTTGAGAGGTAGAAGACCAGGGATGATACAGGAGATAATATTTGTAAAGTGCTCAGCCTGGCACATAGTAGGTGCTTAATAAATGCTCAGGAGGTAGCTAGGTGATTCAGTGGATAGAGCACTGGGCTTGGAGTCTGAAAGACCTGAGTTCAAATCTGGTCTCAGACACTTACTAGCTGTGTGACCCTGTGCAAGTCATTTAACCTCTGTTTGACTTAATCCACTGGAGAAGAAAGTAGCAAACCACTCCAATATCATCAAGAAAATCCTATGAACAATGTGGTCCATGGGTCATGAAGAGTTGGACATAACTGAAAACCACCACCACCAAATAAATACTCATTGTCTTTTTTTTTTGTTCTTTTTTGGATGTATTGAATTAGGTGGAGGACCTCACAACATCCATGCCCTTTTCATTTATTCTCCCAGCCACAAGTTATTAAGTACCTACCATGTGCCTAGCTCTGTGGTAAGTGCTGGAGCAAGATACAAAGTTTAGGTCAAATACTGTTTGCTGCTCTTGTGGAACATTTCCACCACTGATCTTCTTTAGAGCTAGATGGTCTTTATCCTTGATCAGTTCCCAAAGCTGATTGGAATGTTCAGTCATTTTTCAGCTCTGTTCAATTCTTTGTTTTTTGTTTTTTTTTTCAATTTTTATTTTATTTTATTTTAATTTTTTGGCTAGACAATAGGGTTAAGTGACTTACCCAGGGTCACACAGCTAGTTAGTGTTATGTGTCTGACGCCGGATCTGAACTCAGGTCCTCCTGAATCCAGGGCCAGTGTTCTATCCACTGCACCACCTAGTTGTCCCATATCTAATTCTTTGTGACCCCATTTGGGGTTTTCTTCGCAAAGATACTGGAGTGGTTTGCCATTTCCTTCTCCTCATTTTACAGATGAGGAAACTGAGGCAAACAGGGTTAAATGACTTGCATTATCTTCTCAATAGCAATCTGGGACTGAAATGAGGAAATGTCTTTTCTTCCCAGTGTCTTATTTTCTATAAATACCATTTGGGAGGAGGAAGAAGGGACTCCAGTCTTTGTCTATGTCCCATTTTTAATGTTTGATTTTTTTTTTGTCAGGGGGGCAGGGGAGACCCAGAAATATATGATCACTTTTCTCATGTTATAGAAGGCTACACGACAATATATTTCAAGGAGCAAAAAGAGAAGATGCCTGATTTAGTGGATAGAGAGATAGTACCAAAGCCAGGAATATCTTTGTTTAAGTCCTGCCTCAGAAGCACACTGTGTGACCTTGGGCAAGTCACTTAACCTCTTAGTGCTCTCTAGAACTCTCTAAGATTCTCTAAGTTGCCTGCATTGGTAGAGAGAATTTCCTAATACCAATGAAATAGCAAATCTAGTGCTTTTCACCATCCTAACAACAATGACAACAATACATAGTTAATATATATTTAATAGTTAATTTAATATTTAATAATATAGAATAATAGCAATAGTAATAGCTGGCATTTATATAGCAAGTACTATATGCCAGGCACTGTGCTAAGTCTTTTTCAAATGTTACTTAATTTTATCCTCACAACAACCCTAGGAGGTAGGTACTGTTATTATTCCCAAATTTTACAGTTGAGGAAACTGAGTCAAACAGACATTAAGGGCCAGGACCACACAGTTAGTAAGTGTCTGTGGCCAAATTTGAACTCAGGTCCTCCTGATTCCAGGCTTGGTGTTCTATCCACAGGGCCACCACCTGCTTATGATAAATCTTATTCCTTATAATACAGAAGTAATACATTTTAGATGTTGGTTTTGGGAGCCAATATCTACAGAAAAAGGAGAAAGGAGAGTAAGAAATAATGAGACTAACACCCTTTAAGTAGCCTATAGATCACTCCTCAGAGGAATTAGGGTAGAAGGGGCTGAGAAAGTATGAAGAGGAAAGGAAAAAGACCAGGTAGACAGACCAAATCTGGCTAATATGCTTCTTTTTGAAGTTTTTCTCCCCCCAAGAGGTTAGAAGTAAAAGAATTTTCCTTTCCCAACATTTTGTTTGTTTCAGTCAAAACAGAATCACAATATAATAGAAAATTGGATTTAGAGTCCAAAGGCCTGGAATTGAACCTTGACTCTGCTGCCTACTACAATGTGACATAGGGCAAGTCACTTAGCCACCTCTAAAGATTGCAATTCTATAAAAATGTTTTGAGTATCTTTTTGTTGTTCAGTGGTTTTTCAGTCATGTCCAACTCTTTGTGACCCCTTTTGGGGATTTCTTGGTAGATACTGAAGTGGTTTGCCATTTCCTTCTCCAGTTCATTTTATAGATGAGGAAACTGAGGCAAAAAGGGTTAAGTGACTTGCCCAGGGCCACACAGTAGTAAGTATCTGATGCCAGATTTGAATTCAGGAAGATGAATCTTCCTGGCTCCAAGCCCAGCACTCTATTCACCTAGCTGCCTTATTGGGTACCTAGTATATACAACTGATAAAGTGATATAGAAGGACAGCTAAGTGGTACAGTGGTTAAAGCACTGGCCCTGGAATCAGGAAGAGCTCAGATACTAAATGTGTGACCCTGTGCAAATCACTTAGCCCTTACTGCTTTAAAAAAAAAAAAGTGATACTGAAGATGAAAGAGAGAAAAAATTATCAGAGAGGTAAACTTCCAGAAAAGATAGGAAAGAATCCAATATACATGTAGAAGGGTAAATGAATTGGCCTTAGAGAAGGGCCACCTCTTCCTCAGAGAATGGAGCAAAGGAAAAAATAAGGGATGAATAAGGGTTTTTAAGTATAGAGTAGGGGGAAAAAGGAAGTTGATGGAGTATGGCCTTGATATCCCAGTAAAGTAGGAAGTGAGATATTCTTCTGAGAAGGAAATGATCAGGGGTGATACAGGGGATCTGAAGAGAGAGGAAGAGTTTTGGAACATTAATCTGGCAAGTATGAGAAAAAATCAATCAGGGAACAATAAAAGAATTGCCATGAGCAGTGAAGGTGCCATTGAGATTGAATAATATGAATATGTAATGGATCTAGGGCAGGGATGGGAAACCTGAGGCCTCACGGCCATGTATGGCCCTCTAGGTCCTCAAGTGCAGCCCTTTGATTGAATCCAAACTTAAGGACCTAGAAGGCCACATGTGGCCTCCAGGCCGCAGGTTCCCCACCCCCGATCTAGGGGATATGCATCTTTCTGCCAGTAGATCTACAAGAACCTATAGTGGATCAGTCAATAAGCATTTATTAAGCTCCTACTATGTGACAGGCAGGGGCAGCTAGATGGCTCAGTGGATAGAGTCAGGAAGACCTGAGTTCAAATAAGGCCTCAGATATTCACTAATTATGTGATCCTGGGCAAGTCACTTAACCCTGTTTGCCTCAGTTTCCTCATTTGTAAAATGAGCTGGGGAAAGAAATGGCCAAGAAAACCTCAAATAGTATTACAAAGAGTAGGACAAGAAGGCAATAGCAAAACCACTCCAGTACTTTTGCAAAGAAAACTCGAAATGGGCATGAAGTCAGACACTACTGAAATGACTGAACAATGTGCCAGGCACTGCACTAGGCACTAGGGATACAGAAAAAGTCCTTGACTTCAAGTTATTTACTGGGAAAAGAGGGTCCTATAGACAGATGGAGCAAACTTTAAGAAGAAACTGCTGAATGATGGAGGCACATGGAGGATCTGGAAGAGGAAATGAGCAAAGACAATGATAATTCCTCCCGGCCCCTTGTGTTAACAGACATAAGGGAAGGCGAGGCCTATCACAGACAGTGAGGACAGGGTTGCAGCTTGCTCCAGAGGGAGCCAGGTTACCCTGAATTCAAGAAGAAAGAGTGTGAGACACAGAAACTGAAAATTAAGGGGAGTTTGTTAATGACAGAATTGGGGTTCTAGAAGGTATAACGGAAGGAGAGTACAGAAGAGGCTGCAGACTGGGGAGAATTAGGGCCAAGTAGGACAGGGTTGAGACAGTGGGAAGCAATGATAAGTAAAGGAAGACTAAGTATGAATCACTGAGAATAGGCTTCAGTCTCCTCATCTGTGAAATGAGGAGGTTAAACTTAATCAGGGTGTCAAACTCAATTAGAAATAGGGGCTGCATGTTGACTTAGTTTTAAAATGTAATATTACCTTTTTTAGTTATCTTTTTCCTTATTTCATTAAACATTTCCCATATTTTACTCTTGTTCAAGCAGCACTTGGAAATGTCCTCAGCATGTCTGACACTTTTGGACTAGATTATGCATAAGGTAACTTCCAGCTTTAAATCCTATGGCTCTTTGGTGAAGAGATTGGTGGAGTCCTAAAGGAATCTTGCTCCATGAGTCACAGAAACCAGTTACTTCAGTTCTTAGAAACAGCCCTGGTTACCTCCTTCCTCATATCTTCACTCTGGCTTAGTTTGCCCTCATAGGTTCCCCTCCCACCTCCCATCCCCCCACTTAAGCCTCTGGACTGCAATGAAGTATTACCTAGTTGACTTCATGGATGCCTAGCAAGCAATTTACTAATCACCTGGTAGTGGGTTGTTGCTTCATCAGCACGTCTGCCACATTAATAAAACTTTCCTAGCACTGGTGATTCTTAGAGGGAAAAAAAATCCTGAAGGTAAAGAAGAAAAATATGAAGTCCAAGGTCAAGAAAGATATGAGAAAGAAACATGTAATTTTTTTTAATGAAAAGAAAAAATTACAAGACAAAAAAAAAATTTCATACCCTAGCAATACAGCCCTTATGGTTTTCTTAATGTCGACATGATGTAGAGAGGTAGCAAAGCATAGTGAAGAGAGAGCCAGTCTTGGAGTCTGGAAAACCTAGTTTCAAGGCACAAGCCTGATATATACTGGTTGTGTGCTCCTAGGAAAATCACATCACCTCTCAGTGCCCTGTACAACTCACTAAGAAGGAGTACTCATCTACATTAGATGCATTGGTGGAGAATTTCCTCACCCTGGAGTTCCCTGGACCAGTGGATTCACAGGTCTGAACCAAAACTCTTTGGTTTTTCTTTTTCAATCAAAATAAAAAACTCTCTGCTTTCTCTTTTTCATTTCATCAGGACTGCTAGATTTTACTCAGCATTTATATGTTCTTCCTCTTTTCTTCTAATTTAAGAGAGCCCTCACTTATTAATAGTGAGTCTGGGGCAAGGGTGAGGGTAAGGGTGAGAATATATGCCAACTACTGCTTGTCAGAGACCTGGTTCTTACAAGACAGAGAGAATAAATCCCTAGATTTATTGATCAAACACTTATTGGATGCCCACTATGTGCCAAGCAGTGTGCTAAGTGGAAAATATCAACTATAAGAATATGGAAATTAATCAATATGGAAAATATCATTAAGAAGACTTCTTTCCAGGATCTTACAATCCTTTCTTTCAATTCTGAATGTCACCTCTTTTTTTTTTAAAAGAAAGACATCAATAAAGTTTCTTTTTGAAAATTAAATTAAATTTTTTTCAAATGATAAGCATTTATTTTCTTTCCTTTCTATCTCCCACTTCCAATTGGACCAAAAAAAGAAAAGAAAATTCTCATAACCAATATGCATAATTCAGCACAACCAATTCCCAAATTAGCTATATCCAAAAATAATGTCTTACTTGCCATCTTGTGTCCACCATATCCCTATCAGGATGTGGAAAGTGTGTTCCATCTTGGGTCCCCTGGAATTGTGGTTTGTCATTGCATTGATCACAGTTCTCAAGGTTGACCAGCTTTAAACAGACTTTGATAAGCTGAAGATAACAACTAACATTTATATAGTGCTTACTATGTGCCAGGTAACCATTGTACAACTATGATCTCATTTGATCCTAACAACAACCCTGGTGCTACTCTATTAGCCCCATTTTACAGATGAGGAAATTAAGCAGAGGTTAATTGACTTACCCAGGGTCACACAGCTAGTAAGTATCTGAGACTGTACTTGAACTCATCTTTTTGATTCTAGGGTTGGCACTCTGTCCACTGTGCCACTGACAACCAGGATGGTGAGGGGGCCTTGAGATCCTATCATATGAGGATCAACTAAAGGAACTCTAAGGGATTTAGCCTGGTGAGAAGACATGCAGAATAGAAGACAGTTGTCTTTAAGGATTTGAGGACCTGTCAGAAAAAAAGAAAAAAAAAAAAAAGAACCAGGCTTGTTTTGCTTGCCTTAAGAGGGCAAATCTAGGAGCAGTGGGTAGAAGATTCAGAGAGATCAATTTCAGCTCGAAATAAGGAAAATCTTTCTAATGCTTATAGGTGTCCCAAGTAAGAACAGCCTGGCTCAGAAAGTAGTGTGCTGCATCCAAAGAAAGAGCTATGGAGTTTGAATGCAAATGGAAGTACACTATTTGCTATTTTTTTTCTTCTATTGTGTTTTGTTTCCTCTTTCTGGTGGTTCCTCCTATTGGTTCTAATTCTTACTTACAACATCACTAATGTGAAAATATGTTTAATAGGAATGTATGTGTATAGCCTATATCAGATTGCGTGCCATCTTGGGGAGGGAGGTAGGGAAAGAGGGGGAGAAAAATTTAAAACTCAAAAGCTTATGGAAGTGAATGTTGATAATTCAAAATAAATTAATTAAAAATAAATAAATAAATAAATGGGGGAGGGGGAGGAGAAAGTAGTGTGCTGCCCCTCGCCAAAAGTCTTCAAGCCAAGGTTGAATAACTATCACTTGTTGAGAGGATTCCTGTACAAGAGGCCTAACTGACCTTTGGGGTCCCTTTAGTTCTGTTTTAGTGATATCTATGATTCATTCCATAGTTGTATAGTCAGTTAACTAGCATTTCTTAAATGCTTGCTATACACCAAGCACAGTCCTAAGTGCTTTCTCAGTACACTGAGAAAGACTAAAAACAAAAACCAGTCTAATGGGGGCAGCAATATGCAAACAACAATGTACAAACAATATAGAAAGATATAGTTATAATTATCGATATAGATACAGATAGATATGATATAGATATAGATACTGACATAGATGGCATAGACAGGATAACTTGGGGGTATTCTCACTAAGATTTAGGACTGGGAAAGGCTTCTTGCAGAAGGTGAGACTTGAGCTAACACTTGAAGTAAGCCAGGAGAAGGAGATGAGAAGATAAAGCATTCCAGGCACAGAACCAGTAAAAATGTCCTAAGATGGGATCCATTGTGCAAGGAACAACAAAAAGGCCAGTGTCACCAGATTGAAAAATATGTGGTAGGGTATAAGGTATAAGAAGACTGTAAAGATAGGAAGGGGCCACATTATAGAGAGTTTTAAAAGTCAAACAGAGAATTGGAGACAAGAAAAACAGACATGTTAGAGACATGTCACACCTATGGAACAATTAAAGAATACAGTCAGTTCTACTATAACACTTGTTTTGAAAACGCAAATTTTCCAATAAGACTGATATACTAGGGAATAATTTAAACATAATGCAGATTTCATGTTTGCTTTTGCACAATTTTATCCTTAAGAAATAGCAAGAATGCAGAATACTGCACTACTTTATAAAACTCACAAGCTGCAACCCCTCCAACACCCACTTCCACAATCAGACTTCAGGTCTTTTTCAAGGTAAATTGCCATATTTACTGTGTATCTTTTGGTGCAACAGGAGAGGAGGAAGGTTGGTTGGAAGCCTGCCCCCTTCCAATGTGGTCTCCAGCCCCCCAAGATTTTGTCTGCCTGGCCTTATGGCAACTAGGGAGAAGGCAGAGTAGCAACCCAAAGCTGCTAATGCTGCCATGATTTATTATAGTATTTGTGTGTTTCTTAACTACTTGTCATGTATAAAATTGTGCTACCATATTGATTAGTTCCTATCTTTTTTGTGTGTCCCTGACTCCATTTCCCCCTAAGTCCTGTGACTTTTATTGCACAATCTAGCACAGCACAATGATATTTTGGATATGTTGAGGTTCTAACAGAACTGACCATGCTATGAATTGTTGTGGTTGAGTCATTTTTCAGTCCTGTCCAACTCTTTGTGACCCCATTTGGGGTTTTCTTAGCAAACATACTGACTACTATTTCCTTCTCCAATGGATTAAAGCAAACAGAGGTTAAATGACTAGTATGCAGCTAGTGTGGGTCTGAGGCCATATTTGAACTCAGGTCTTCCTGATTCCAGTCTCCATATTCTATCCACTGTAGCACCTAGCAGCCCCTTGTGCTATGAATATATTGCTCAAATTCACTATAAAAGCAAACTTATCCACTCCCCCCTCCCCCCAAAAAATCAATCCTTCTTCCTATTTCTCTTATTCTAAGAATTTTGGAATCAACTTTGATTTTTCTCTCTCCGTTACTGCCCTTGCATCCAATCAGTCCTAATGCTACTTCAATGACTCCCAGGAATGTGATATAGTTAGAACACATCCGTGACTTCTCATCCTGCATAATTCTTATCTACATCTTCTCATAAATCCTTCATAGGTGGAGATGATGACATGGAAGAAATGGACTAAAGCATTCCAATACATGGAACTATAGCATGTTTCCTAGACTAGTTCAAATAAATTATTTTATATAAAGTGTTGAGAAAATATTTGATGTCTTTATTCCCTCTGATGTATATTTTCAGATATGTTCTCTTTATTTTTGTTAAATCACTTTAAAAATGTGTGTGTGTGCATGTATGGCATGAACATGCTATTTAAGGGGAAATTTAGGTTTCTTTTCCTTTCTAAGTATAATCAATACCGTGATTCAAGCAAGAACTAGTAATCATTGTAGTTTACTTTGGTTTTATTTTAAGGAGGGAGAAATAATATTCATAATATATGTCCAAACATTATAATCTAATGTTAGCTCACTAACACTCTTGTGATCTGATAACCGTATGTAACTATCAGAAAGCTAAATAACGGAATTGAATTACTCCTTGATCTCTAAAATACGCTATTTGGGGTGTCTTTAAATGTTTATAAAACTGTCTTTCTTTTATATACTTAAAAGAATTGAGTTGCATTCTATTCCACCCATTTTTGCATGTATAAACCCCAAAGTCTGGGAAAAGAAAAGTGTTAACACCCCCTCCCAAAAAAAAAAACTCTTCATAGAGAACTTAACTCAATGTACCAAAAGTCTTCATAGGTTTTATTTTTTTTTAAAAGATTCGATAGATAACCAATGTAATAGGACCATAGGATCTTAGATAAGAAAGCTAGAAGAAGGGTCTTCAAGACTCAGGCTGTCCCTCTGAGTTTTCACTCTTGCTGTATGAAGTTTCTACTTCATTTTCTAATCATACATTTCATGGGTGCTATCATTATTCTACTTACTTTTGCATTCCAGAATTCTTAGAAGAAGGAAATAGAGAAGTGAGAAGGGTTGATTTTTTTCATGGGGGAAGGGGGTTGGTTGATAAGTTTCCCTTTATACGTAAGTGACTTTGAGCAATATATTCATAGCATGGTCAGCTCTGTTAGAACTGACTACTAGGACTCAACATATGCATTCCAAAATATCACCATGCTGTTCTATATTGTGCAATAAAAACCATAGGACATACTGGGGAAATGGTGTCAGGGGCACAATGCCCAAGAACTTCACCAGAGACTCACAAAAAAAAGATAGGAACCTAATCAATATGGTAGCACAATTTTACACATGTTAAATGGTTTTTAATAATACACTACATCTTACTTAGGCCCACAATGTGTCTTTTCGTTGCCTTCTGGGTCATCCACAGTTTTTACTCTTTAGAGATTACGGTGTTCCGAGATTTTTCAGTCATATGGCACATTAAGAGAATGTTAGTGTTAAACAGATGAGATTGAATGTTGGAGAGCAGATTGAGATCATCTAACCCTCTGTATGACTTGCCAAATACAACTGAGCCCATTTTTGTTCCACCTGGTCAATCCTTTGCCTAGCTCATTGTCTATTTGTAAGATCAGTTCAAGATATAAGTACTAAGTGGCAGCTAGGTGGCTCAGTGGATAGAGCACTGACCCTAGAGTCAGGAGGACCTGAGTTCAAAACCAGCCTCAGACACTTACTAGCTGTGTGACCCTGGGCAAGTCACCTAACCCTGATCGTCTCCAAAACAACAACTACCAAAAAGATATAAGTACTAAGATATAGGCAACCAAACATACAAAATTGCTCAGTTAACTCCTGTTTATCATTACTGGGCATACATAGGCGTACCAAAGATCTCTGCCAGTGTCATGGAGGAAATCTGGTGTAACATCCAAGTAGAAGAGGGATTCCCTATACATTATGGGTTCTCTAGATGCTCTTTTTTAAAAAAATTTTACATATAAAATAGTATGCATTGCATCAAGCTCTAGAAGACTACAAGGTGTCTTTAATGAAACTCTAGCTGTCATTCAGTCATGTCTGACTCTTCATGACTCCATTTGGGGTTTTCCAGGCAAAAGATATTGGAATGGTTTATCATTTCCTTCTCCAGTTCATTTAACAGATAAGGAAACTGAGGCAGAGTTAAGTGACTTGCCCAGGGTCACACAGATTGTGTCTGATGCCAGATTTGAACTCAAGAAGATGAGTCTTCCTGACTCCTGGCCTGGCACTCTTATCCACCTGCCTCCTAGCTGCTCCTTAATGAGACATAAAACCACTCAAAAGAAATCAGCCTAACAATCCAAAAAAGGAAAAAACAAATTTCTATTGCTCAGACTGTAAAGTACAGGTGGATGGCTATGAATTTAGCTGACAGATCCATAGACTTGTTGATTCTATCTCCTCAACATTTGTTTTCTCTTTCTCCTCCATTCCCTTCCCATTGCCACTAACCTAATTTATGCTTTCATCACAACTCACATGGATTATTACAGGGCCCCATGACTTCTGACTCAGGCAATTGGATCAAATAGGGAAGGGCTGAGGAGGTGTTCTCTAAGATGCATTTGTCATTGACTGTGTATGTGACCCAGATTCGCCACTAGCCAAAACCTTCAGTTCTCTCTCTGTCCTTTTTGCAGGGGGACATACAACAGAGGGGAACACAAAGACACGTAGAAACAACAGACCGCCCCCCCAAGCCACATTTGTCTGCCATATCCAGATACTACTTCACTCACTATCATTCTCATCTTCTTCTGAAACAAAAGCTCCATCACTATACAGGAGGCCAACCTAACAAACACCGGCTAGAACTTCTGGCTCTCCCTGATTTTTTTCTGTTGGAGGTTATTGCCTCCAGCAGTGCCTTCCCACTCCTACAACTCAGCCGCCCTGGTTTCCATAGTGTGCTTAGGGACTATTAACAAACTACTATAGGCTCCTGAAGTCTTTTCCTGACTCCAATCTCTCTTTACTTCAAGCCATCCTTCACACATCAGCCCATATTATCTTGTAATACATTGCTCTGATCATGTCACTATTCTGCTCAAAAACCTTATATAGCTCCTCATTATTTACTAAGTAAAGTGAAAATTGCTTATCTTGGAATACAGGTCTTTTTATAATCTGGATCCAAACTTTTTAAGTCTTATATCACTCCCTTCCAGACATCTTATGTGTTCCTGGCCTCTCTTATCTCTGTGACTTTACTCATGATGCTAGACCTAGCTCTGCTGCTAACTTTCTGTGGGATCCCGAGCAAAATCTCTTAAAATCTTTGGATCCTAGTTTCCTCATTTGTAAAATGAGGTTGATAAAATATCTGCCTTACCTTTCTCAAAGAATAAAATTGGATAATAAAGATGAGAAAGCATAATGATATGAGGGAGGAGACGATATTTCAATAATTTCATTATCCGTGTTTGAAGAATAGATTAGAAATATACAGACACACACAAAGAGAGAGAGGAAAGAGAGAGGAATAAGTGAAGGAGAGGGTGGAGGGAGAGGAGAGAGAGAAAGAGAAAGAGAGACAGAGACAGAGACACAAACAAAGAGAGAGAGGCAGAATAGGTCAGTGGTTAGGAGTCTATCCTTGAAGTCAGACTGATGTTTCAAGTCCCTCCTGTCTCTGAAATGTACTGTATAACCACAGACAATTAAGTAACTTAATGTCACAGAGTCCCAGAAACTCTCTAAGACTAATAAGTTATAGATGTCTTGCTAATCTGTATCTGTATCACTGAGTAAAATTTCCTCACTGGGAGTTCCCTCTACCAATGTAATCAAAGGTTTGGACCAAAATAATGCTAATGATGTTGCTGTTCAGTCTTTACAGTCATGTCCACAACTCTTCGTAACCCCATTTGGGGTTTTCTTGGCAAAGTTACTGGAGTGGTTTGATGTTTCCTTCTGCAGCCCATTTTATAAATGAGGAAACTGAGGCAAACAGGGTTAAGGGACTTGTCCAGGGTCACACAGCTAGTAAAGCCAGATTTGAACTCAGGAATATGAATCTCCAGGCCTGGTACTCTATCCACCTAGTTACCCTTCAGTGATAACAATAGCAATAACGAAGAGATAATATAGGTAAAAGAACTTTTGAAAAATTAAACACTATATAAATGTAAGATAGTATTTTACAGATAATTTTGGTTCATGGGATTGAAAGGACTGTTGGTAGACTTCTTTCATACCGAGTTTATGAATATTCATGCTAATGCAGTTACACATACATATAGATGTGTGTGTATGTATGTGTGTGTATATATATATATATATATATATATATATGTATGTATGTATACGTATAATACATATATTCATACCAACTGGGCCCAACAAGCACAATGAATTTCACCGAGTAGAGTAAGCAGACCTGGGTTTGAACCTCAGCTCTTCTTATAACTTGTTTGACAAGGGTAAGCCACTTAATGTCTCTAGGTCTCAGTATCCTTATCTATAAAGTAAAAGCATTAGACTGGATGACCTCTGAGTTCCTTCAAACTCTGAGATTCAGTAACCCCTTATCCCTCCTCACTTCCTTCTCAGCCTGTTGAAATTTTTCCCTCCTTTCAGTACTCAGGAGATATCTCTTCTTTGAATTCTTCCTTACTTCTTCCCCTCCCTCCATTTGGAAGTGATCTTCCCTCTGGAATTTTCATAGTGTTTGTATGGATTTCTTCTTTGCCCTTATTTTCAAATTTACATTATAGTAATTTGTGTTCATATTTTATCTTCATGCTTCCTGAGGACCAGGACTATGCTGTTTTTTATATAGCCTATATGAACTCTCAATAGTCGTATCCCACCTTCTACTCCCATTGGCAAGTTGGATCCTAAGATAGTGGCTACATCTCCTACCCAGGGCAATGTCTGACTCTCCTTGATCCCATTTGATGTCTTCTTGGCAGAGATATCGGAGTGACTTGCCATTTCTTTCTCCAGTTCATTTTACAGATGAGAAACTGAGGCAAACAGGGTTAAGTGACTTGCAAGGGCACATAGCTAGTAAGTGTCTCAGGCCAGATTTGAACTCAGGAAAATGAGTCTTCCTGACTCCAGGCCTCTATCCACTGCATCAATTAGCTATACCCCACTCAGCATATTAGAGTGATACTGAGGAGTTAGAGTGATTGTTCTAATGCTCAAGCTCCAGTTCTGTTATATTACTTCCCAATGTCATTGCCATTGATTACTGTCCCAATATTATCTTAGCAGTTGATATCTCCTTGATATCATAGATAAGCAATTATTATCAATTACCTTTTACAAATGGATATTGATTGAAAAGATGTTGTTTCATTTCCAAGAGGAAGAAGACCAATGACATCACCTGGGATGTCTTGTGAATGGATTTAAGTGAGGCAGAGCTGCACAAAGTCATCAGCCTCCCCCTATCTTCCTGAGTCATAGAAGTCCAGTGGCAAGACAAAAGTCAGGATGACTGGCAATGACCCAGGACTCAGTGGATGAGCATGGCATCTTTGATATATGATCAGTCTCTAAATACTCCACAGCACCTGCTTCAGTCACCTTCATGGCCATTGGAACAAATTGTTTTCGTCTGTCCACTCTGCTGGGGGAAGTTTTCACATGATTCAAGTAGTCATCCCTCTAATTCACTGACAGGTTTGAGGCCTGTCAGTTACTCTCAACTTGGTTTAGCCCATCTGCAAAGACATTTTTATTGGCCACTATGCATGCTACAGCTTCTTGGAGCAACAGGTAAGAGTTGGGTGAAGGTGGACATCAAAGGAAGATGAGCAGCCCTGAAAAGGGCTAGACAAGCCCTCACACTAGAGGTACTAATCCTCCCTGAATATCCTACATACCCCATTGAAAAGATATAGGATGAACCAATCTCACACCATATACCAAAATAAAGTCAAAATGGGTTCATGATTTAGATATAAAGGCTGATACTATAAGCAAACTGGGAGAGCAAGGAATAGTTTACCTGTCAGATTTATGGAGAACAGAAGAATTCATGACCAAACAGGAGATAGAGAACATTATGAAATGCAAAATGGATAATTTTGATTACATTAAATTGAAAAGTTTTTGCACAAACAAAGCCAATGCAACCAAGATTAGGAGGGAAGCAGAAAACTGGGAAAGAACTTTTACAACCAGTATCTCTTATAAGAGCCTCATTCTTAAAATATATATAGAGAACTAAGCCAAATTTATAAGAATACAAATCATTCCCCAATTGATAAATGGTCAAAGGATATGAACAGGTAGTTTTCAGATGAAGAAATTAAAGCCATCTATAGTCACATGAAAAAATGCTCTAAATCACTATTGATTAGAGAAATGTAAATCAAAACAACTCTGAGGTACCACATCACACCTATCAGACTGGCCAACATGACAAAACAGGAAAATGATAAATGTTGGAGAAGATGTGGGAAAATTGGCACACTAATACATTGTTGGTGGAATTGTGAAATGATCCAACGATTTTGGAGAGCAATTTGGAACTATACCCAAAGGGCTATAAAAATGTGCATACCCTTTCACACAGAAATACCATTTCTAGGTCTGTATCCCAAAGAGATCATACAAATGGAAAGGGACACACATGTACAAAAATATTTATAGCAGCTTTTTTTGTGGTGGCAAAGAACTAGAAATTGAGAGTATGCACATCAATTGGGGAATGGCTGAACAATTTGTGGTATATGAATGTAATGGAATACTACTGTACTATAAGAAATGATGAGCAGGCAGACTTCAGAAAAACCTGGAAAGACTTGTATGGACTGATGCTGAGTGAAGTGAGCAGAACCTGGAGAACGTTGTACGCAGTAACAGCCATGTTGTATGATGACTAACTTTGATAGACTTAGCCCTTCTCAGCAATGCAAGGATCTAAGACATCTCCAAAAGTCTCATGATGGAAAACGCTATCCATATCCAAAGAAAGAACTATGGAGTTTGAATATAGATCAAAGCATACTATTTGCTCTTCTTTTTTCTTCTGTTTTGTTTTGTTTCCTCTTTCTGGTGGTTCCTCCTATTGGTTCTAATTCTTCCTTACAACATCACTAATGTGAAAATATGTTTAATAGGAATGTATATGTGTAACCTATATCAGATTGTGTGCCGTTTTGGGGAGGGAGGTGAGAAGGGAAGGAGAGAAAAAGTTAAAGCTCAAAAGCTTATGGAAGTGATTGTTGATAACTCAAAATAAATTAATAAAAAAGAAAAGAAAAGAAAAGAAAGGATATAGCATGAACCAAAGCACAAAAACATCCTTCCTAACCAAACTGCCCTCTACCCTCCACAGCTTTGGTCTCTGGAGACAGTGGGCTTTCAGAAAAGAGGAAAACTCCACCCTCTTTATTTATTTATTTTTTAGGCAATTGGGGGTTAAGTGAGGTGCCCAGGGTGACACATCTAGTAAGTGTTAAGTGTTTGGTCTGAGGCCGGATTTGAACTCAGGTCCTCCTGACTCCAAGGCCGAGCTAAACTCCTCCCTCTTTGTCAAACACTATCTACCTTGCTGAAGCATATGATTGATTTTGACTGCCTTTCCCAGACCACTATTTCAGTAAAGCATCAGTCAGCAGATTTCACTCCCTACTCTCCAGGCATATTTTCCTCAACAATCACCTAGGCCTCTCCAATGCCTCACCCAGTTTGGAACCAAAATCAAATCAACTCTGCCTTTATTCCTTGACAGGGTGTGTCTAGCCACTCTCTAATAACTGGGGTCACTAACTTGTAACTTTCCTAACCAAAGTGCCCCTCCCTGGACACCACTCCCCTTAGTAAATTGTCTACTCCAGAATGCAATCTCCTTGAGGGGAAGCAGTATCTTGACTTTTGTATTTGTATGTTAGGTACTTTACACAGTGTTAATCACACAATAAGCATTTAACAAATGCTTTTTTTATTCAGTAATTCTCTGCCTCTCCTCCCATTAGTCTGACCACTCCTCCCTCCATATCCACATCCCACTTACTAACTGTGGCTCTGTCCTGCTGTTGTTCAGTCATTATTCTTTATGACCCATTTGGGGTTTTGTTGGCAAAGATACTGGAGTGGTTTGCCATTTCCTTCTCAAGCTCATTTTACAGATGAGGAAACTGAGGCAAACAGGGTTAAGGGACTAGCCCAGTGTCACACAACTAGTAACTGTCTGAGATTTGAACTCAGGAAGATGAGTCTTCCTGTCTCCAGGCCTGGTACTCTATCCACTGTACCACCTAGGTGCCCCAAATACTAAGATTAGAATTAGGAAGACCTGAGTTCAAATCAGGTCTTCCTGATTCCAGGCCCAGCACTCTATTCACTGTGTCACCTAGTTGCCCAAGGCTCTGTCTTGAGCCTTCTTCTATTCTCTCTAAATTCTCTCTCCTAATGACTTTATTAGCTTCCATGGATTCAACTATCATCTCTATGCAAACGATCTCTATATATCTAGCCCTGGTTTCTCCCACCTGGAGCTCCATGTCTGGATCACCTACTAGATAGTTCCAACTAGATGTGTCAATTTCAACGTCTCTAAAACATAACTCATCATCTTTCCCCTTGGACCCACCCCTCCTTCAGACCTCTCTTTTTCATTCCTGTCCTCAGGTCTACACACTGGAGTCACCTTTGACTCCCCATTCTTTCTCACCTCAAATACCTATTCAGTTGACACGTGTTGTTGGTTCCTTTTTCTCTTCACTTACACAATCAACATCTTACTTCGTGTCCTTATCACTTCTCACTAGGATTATTGTAATAGATTCCTAGTTGGCCTCCCCTCTTCCATCTTCCAATCCATTCTTGACCCAACAGCCAGATTTATATTCCCAAAGCATAGATCTAGGTGTGTCACTTTCCCTACTTGATAAGCTTGGGTGATATCCTATTGCCTCTAGGATAAATTACCAACTCCTTTGGTATCTAAACTTTTCTCATCCAGTATCCAATTTACCTTTCTAACTTGTGTGTATGTGTGTAAGTCATATGTATGTATACATACACATATATATCCCACCCCTTTGCACACTTTATGGTCAGTCCAATTTGCCTTCTTACTGCTCCTCACACACAACATACCCATCTCTATGCCTTTACTACGTACTCTTTCTTCACCTGTGCCTCTTTGAATCCTACCTTTCTTTAAAGTTCAGCTCACATGCCATCTCCAATAGGAAGTCTTTCCTGACCCCCACCCCCAGCTGCAATTGTCTTCTACCCCCAAAAAACCTTGTTATTTACTTTGAATATATTTCTTACATGTTACAGTCTACACACATATGCTACAACTTAGAAGCACTGAGGAACTCTGAAATAGAAGACTAAATATTGTCATCAAAGAATTGTATGATAGGAAAGGAAGATGAACTGTCCCTATGCAAGATGACAGGAGGACAGTCAAACTGCTCTACTATAATTTTTGCAATGTCAGAAGTAGAAAAAGGCCTTCAGTTGGGTAGAACTTTAACTCTGTGTATGTGTGTGTGTGTGTGTGTGTGTGTGTGTGTGTGTGTGGCTTCAATTTTATTTCCAGTTCTGTATTCTCTCCTTCCCTTCCTCCATCCATTGAGAAGGCAAGAAAAACAAAACCATTACAAACATGTAAGGTTGTACAAATCAAATAACTACATTAGCCATGTCCATAAAGGAGGGAAAGAACAAAGGAAGAAAAGAAGAAAGGTGGGGAATTACGGGTGTGAAAGTCAAACATGGTAAATGTGTTGATTGGTTTGCTGAACTGATTTTTTTCCCCCTTTTTTATTCTTTGTTCCAAAGAATGCTTGGCTGGGAAAGGAAGGATACATTTGAAAATGAAAGTAATATAAGAAGCAAAAAATAACAATAAAGCAGTTTTAAAAGGTAAGATTTAAAAGTGAAGGCAGAAAAGAATAAGAAAGAACTGAGACTGAGTTCAGAAGCCTTGGGCATTATGCTTTCCTCAAAGCTCAGTGGATAGTCCCCTCTCCCTTTCTCATCTGTGGGACAGGCAGCCCTCCCACACAGCTTGGTGAGCAGCACCTGCTAAGGTTGAGGAAAAAGAAGAGGTCCACATGATTCCCTACAATTGCTCAATTCTGTCTGCAACTCTTCACTACGACATTATTACCTATTGCTTAACGAGATGTTATACTTTGCAACAGAGATTTTGAAATGTACATAGTAATTCTTCAAAATTTCTTTAATGTTTTCCAATTTACAAAGGATTTGACATCCATTAGGTACTTAGTAATACTACAACATGAAAATAAGTTTTTCTAAAATATGTACGTTTCTAAATATTTTAAGTTTTTTTCTTCATTTCCCCATTTTTTAATATCTATAGAGTGGCAAACATTTTATATAAGACCATAATAAATGATCTTCATTAAGAAGCAGTATCCATTTGGAAATTTGAAATGAACTTTAATTACAGTCCATCTCCTAGAAAATCTGTGGGCAATGAAGTCTTCATTTCTATTGAGAAATAATTCCTGAGAAAATTTTACTGTTTTTACAGAAAAGAGCTAAATGGTTCTCAAAGTAGAAACTATAGTAACCAAAAATTGCAAATTTTCCTACCTTATTATCTCTCTGAGAGGAAGCATGGAGTAGTGGATAGAGAGCTGATATCAAAACCAAGAATACTTCCTTCAAGTTCTGCCTTGGACACATACTGGCTGTGTGACCCAAGCAAGACACTTTGTCTCTCCATGCTTAGGCAACTTACTAAGGTCATGAATGCAAAATAGGTATTGACCTATGGGTACAAGAAATTTTATAGTCAAGGAGCTTCCTATACCAATGAAATCACTGGTCCAGTTCCTATCCCATAATATTTATCTAGGACTAAGAATGAGATTATTGTAATTATAGGCAGACTTTCTTTATGAGTAAATCTAATAAACTTTCTATTGCCAATCTAAATGTTTTTAAACAGTATTTTATTTTTTCAATAGCATGTAACGACAATTTTTGACATTCATTTTTTACAAAAATTGAGTTCCAAATTTTCTCCCTCCCTTTCTTCCCTCCCTCCTCCCTAAGACAGTAAGCAATTTGATATAAGATATATATGTGTATATACATATATGTATGTATGCATGCAAAACTTATTTCCACATTAGTTATGTTACCAAAGAAGAAACAGAACAAAAGGGAAAAAATCACACGCAAAAAAAGTGAAAATAGTATGCTTCAATCTACATCTAGACTCCATTGGTTCTTTCTCTGGATATGGATGGAATTTTCTATCATGAGACTTTTGGAATTGTCTTGAATTATTGTCTAATCTATATGTCTTTTGCTGAATACAAAAGCACCTTGTGCCAAAAAGTATAACCCCAAAATAGTAGAGCTCAATTTCTTTCTTTGTTTTTTTTTTGTGGCCAATCATATTCATGTTATTCATTTAATATAAAAATGCACAGTAATCTCCTTAGTGTCTGATCATTATATCAAAGAATTCTGATTCCCCAAACTCCTATTTATTTCCCTCTAATGTCCCTTGACTTAGCTTGGAAAAACTATTAGTTGGACATTATTTGTCTGAGAAATTTCCCTTTCTTTGTCAACCAACCTCATTCATAAGATTCAGGGGAAAAAAATTCTATGGCTACAGGGTTTGTTGAAATACAGTAAGAATAAAAATAAATAACTATAAAGGAACTGTCAAGTCCAGTTGTCTCCCCCAAAGTCCCCAGCCAGTACATTTTGTGAAAGTATTGAATGTTCAGAATCTTCTATGGTTGGCTTTTCAAAGAACAGGACAGAACAGGAAAATGTCAGGAGTTTGGGATGTCTCCTAGTCCAATCTCACCAGTAGCTGAAGTTTTGCAACAACTGCCAGTCCAGTCCCTTTCTGCCTTTAGTGGATGGATGGTCTCTCTGAAATTCTCTCTATCTTGGTCCTATCTCTGCTCCAGATTCCTGCCTCAGCCACCACCTTTCTCCAAGATCTATCCAGTTTCTACCTTTGTTGTTGAGCCTGTCTTCAATAGCTGTAACAACCGCAAGTAGTAAGCCACCAGCAGTGGTCTCCTGATCCACCAAGAACTTTGTCTCTTCTCTGCTCTTGGCCATGTCAAAGGAATGCAGTGGCAGACTAGCAATTTCTCTTAAAAGAAAAAATCATGAAAAAGCAAAAGAGTGAAGGGTCAAGTCAAATGACTTCATCTAAAATCTTGCCCTGTCTCCCATCCTCTTCTATAGCTTTATTCCAGACTCAAATTCAGGTTTCAGTCTTTTGTGGATTACGTACTCCCCTGGCAGCACTTAGAGCCCTCCAAATGACCTGAAGACCCTGCTTCAGTTATTATTAACTAAAGTGTTTCTTTTGCTATACTCTTTTACCGTACAGAATTGGATTCAGAAGACTCGGATTTAAATAATGGCTCTTACCCTGCATGACCTTGGGTAAGTCATTCAATGTATCTAGGTTTGTTTCTTTATATATAAATGAGGGGATTTAACTAAATGATCTTATGGTCTCTAAGGTCCCTTCCCAACTATGAATCCTATGAAGGGAGCTAAATGTAGTTTCTCTGTAAATAATTTGTAAAATGTGACTGGCAGGGGGCATTGTGATCAGCACCTGATCTTATTCAACCATCAGAACACTGGTAAATGGCTGTCCCTCAAGCACTCAGCCCCATCTGACATAGACACTTTCTAGGACCAGGGAGAGTTCTATTTGACCTTTCTAGAGTTCTCAAGGAGCCTAGCTGCCACTTGCCTTTTAATTCCATCTCTTTGTGGGTGGTGTTGAAGTTCTGAGTCTAGGGATTGCCATTATTCAATCAAAACTTATTTCCCCTCCTTACTCATTAGTAAAACTCCTCCCCTTCCACTCTATACCCTCTGGTTTTCATTACAATTTACTTATAAAATGTAAGGTATAAACTTTATAAAGGTATAACATTAATCAAAATAGTAGTAATAAAGCAGGTTGATATCAATACACCCAACATGCATCTTCCCAGTCAGGAATCTATCCCATTCTTGCATCAAACCTCCAGGGAAAGGCAGCAGCAGCAGAACAACTACAATAACAACAACAAAACCAGAGCACTGTGATTGTATGAGCGAAGAGATGAATATATAAGAGCTACTATGAAGGTGAAAATATATAAGCATATGAGAGCTGTTACATAAAGACCCTGGGGATCCTAACTGAGAGGGACCAAGGATGTTCATCTAGGGTTTTCACTAAACAAACAAACAAACAAACAAACAAACAAACAAACAAACAAGCAAACCTTATGGTGGACCAACTTCATAGTCATGCCCAGAGGAACTCCAAGCATGCTGATGGGCTCTCCCTAAGGTGTCATGACCTACTTAAGCAAAATAGCATCCAGAATTGGCATTAATTCCAGTGGGGCAAAATTCTGGTTCCTGATCTTTGACTTTCCTTCCCTCCTGGCTGTTAGGTGTGTCCATTTAATTTGTCTTTGTCCCTTTAAAACCAGGCAAACCTAATAGGATTTCCCTCGCTACAAGAAGCCAGTTAACTATTTATCACAATCCAGCAATGACAGTCAGAGAAATGAAAGGTACCAGATTTTTCAAGCAGAAATTCAATGAGTTAGCAAGCATTTATTAAGTGCTTACTATGTTCCAGGCACTGTACTTGGCCCTAGGGATACAAAGAAAGGCAAAAACATGATCCCTGCCCTCAAGAAGCTCTCATTCTAGTAAGGAGAAAATGTACAAAAAATTATACATATATGACATAAATATAGATATATTTATATCTATAAATATAAAATATAGATATTTTTATATCTATATGTATGTATAGATGTATATATACATGCATAAATATATACATACACACATATGTGTGTATTGTGTATATATGTGTATATATGTGTGTGTGTATGTGTATATATGTATATATGTGTGTGTATATATATATATATATATATATATATGGTAAATGGAAGTTATTCTCAGAGGGGAAAAAACTACGAGGGGGTTCTGGAGGTTGGAGAAAGGCCTCCTTCAAAATATTAGCTTTGAGTTGAGTCTTGAAAGAAGAAAAGGAAGCCAAGGGATGGAGGTGGGGAGGGAGGGCCTTCCAGTCACTGAGGACAGCCAGTGAAACAGCAGGGAATAAGGGTATGGAGCATCCTATTTAAGGAACAGTAAGAAGACCAGTATTATTGGACAGAGTATCTTTCTTTGAAGGGACAGAAAGTGTAAGAACACTGGAAAGGTAGGAAGGAGCCAGGTTGTAAAGGGTTTTACAAACCAAATATATGATTTTCTTTTTAATCTTGGAGGTAAGGAGCCAGTGTAGTTTACTAAGTTGGAGAGGAGGATAATATGGTCAGAACTGCACTTTAGGAAAATCACTTTGGCAACTGAGTGGAGGATGGATTAGAGTGGGAAAAGACAAGGACCAATTATAAGTTTATTTCAATAGTTCAGGTGCAAAATGACAAGGGCTTGCAACAGCGCTGTGATTGTATGAGTGAAGAGATGAGTATATAAGAGCTACTATGAAGGTGAAAATATATAAGCATATGAGAGCTGTTATATAAAGATAGCAATGGCAAGACTTGGCAACAGTTTGAAAATGGGGGCAGAGGGAGGAAAGTACAAGTAAGGAATCAAGAATGTCACCAATGCTGCCAGCTTGGGCAACTGGAAGGAGTTATGTCTTTGGCAATAATGAGGGAAGTTCAGATGATGGTAGGGTTTAGGAGGAAAGATAGAATTGTTTTAGACATTCTGAGTTTGAGACGCTTATGGAACACCCAATTTAGGATGTCCAAGAGGAAATTAGTGATATGAGACTGAAGCTCAGGAGAGAGGTTAGAGCTGGATATATAGATGTGATAATGATTTTAACAGAGATGATAATTGAACCCACGGGAGCTGATGGGATCTCCAAGTGAGATAATGTATAGAGAGAAGAGAAGAGAATCCAGATTACTGTCATGTGAGCTACTGATGGTTAGCAGGCATGAACTTGATGAAGATCTAATAAATGAAATTGAGGAATGGTTAGACATGTAGAAGAACTAGGAGAGAGAGCAGTGTCCCCAAAATCTAGAGATAATAGAACATCAAGAGAGGGAGATCAAAAGTGTCAAAGACTAAAGAGAGGTCAAGAAAATGAGAGCTGAGAAAAGGCTATTAGAGATTTAGCAATTAAGAGATTATTGGCAACTCAGGAGAGTAGCTTCAGTTGAATAAAGTTGTAAGCTGGATTGTAGGGGGGTAAGAGATTGAGAGAAGAGGAAATGGAAGTACTTATTGTAGATGAGCTTTCTCAAGGAATTTAGACCCAGTGGAGAGGAGAGATATAGGATGACATCTATCAGGATAGTAGGATCAAATGAGAGTTTGTATTTTTTTTAAGGGTGGGAGAGTTTGTAGGCAGCAGGGAAGCAGCCAGTAGATAGTGAAATTGAAGATTGAAGATTAGTGAGAGAAAGGATAATAGAAGATAAAATCTGCAGGAGAAGAGGATGAAGGGTGAATGTAGAGGGGTTTGTCTTGGCTAAGAGAAAGGTCACCTCTTCATGTGAGACAGAGGTAAAAGAGGGGGTAATGGAGGAAGACAGCTGAATGACATGAGATGAGGAAGAGGAAAAAAGAAAAAGCTCTTGTCTTAATTTCATTCAGTAAAGTATGAGAACTCAGCTGAGGGAAAGGGAGAGAGAGATACCATGTGAGGATTGAGGAGGGATGAAAAGATTTGGAATAGTTACTAAGGTTAGTGGGATAATGAATCAAAGAATTGTCACAGGATTCTCCTTTCTATAGCAGGGCCCACATGGTTTTGTGATTTTCTCTAGCTCTTTTCAGCAGCATATGAAAAAATTTTTTAGATGTGGATGAGTAATCAAAGACTGGGGTTTATTAAGGCATGATCAGCAATAGGACAAGGGGGCAAGGGATTCAACTGTAGAGGACAGTATAGCATTGAAATCATTCACTAAGAGGTCAAGATAAGGAAGTAAGCATAGTGTTAGTCAATATAGAGAATGCCAGTTCAATCATTTCAGTCCTGTCTGACTTTTTGTGACCACATTTGGGGTTTTCCTGGCAAAGATACTGGAGTGGTATGCCATTTCCTTCTCCAGAGGGCATGTCAAAGAGCAAAGTAGAAGCAGCAAGTATCTGGAGCTAGACATTGAGAGGTAGAGGAGAGAATGAAATGGGAGTAAGAGAGCAGGTATTGTATGATGGAGAATGGGGTTTGTACAAGAAAGGGATTCACCATCACAAGGTTGGGGAGATTATGAGGAGGCCTGATAACTATTGAGGAATGAATCTAGGCAGAGTTTCAGTGGTTGGAGAGAAGTCATTTGAGGGATGAAGGTGATTAGATGACTCAAGGCTCTCCCTTGAGTTCCACCCTCAGAGTGGAAGGGGATATTGTGTCCTATGAGGTCCAGGAGGCCTCTTCCCAGAAGGCAAAGGTATGG
The DNA here is from genome assembly GCF_900497805.2 of Vombatus ursinus. NCBI lineage: Eukaryota > Metazoa > Chordata > Mammalia > Diprotodontia > Vombatidae > Vombatus > Vombatus ursinus. The sequence goes on from NW_020954610.1 coordinate 53,888,789, forward strand.
CCTGAGGGACAGAAGGCAGAAGCTGGAACCTGGGAGGGGGTCTGATCCAAAAATGACCTCCAGAATATAGGAAAAGACTGGAAGGCAAAGTATTATTCAGAAGCAGAGTATTATTTTCCAAATCCCTATTCCTATGTTCAAACTCTGAACCTTTCTAAATTTACCTGCCCTCATCTTTCTCCATCATGTGCATGGACACAGTACGTTCATTGGTCATGGTCACCCCTGGAGGAGCTCTGTTTAGGTAGGGCATTGGTACTACACTAAAAACAGGGGTAAATGTACATATCAAAACAAAAGCTTGTAATTTCATAATGCCTTGCTCTCCTTCATCCAGGATGATTGGGAAATGGAGTATCCTAGTTAAGTAACTATTGTGGTTAATAGAGTTACCATATTAGCCACAGATGCAAGGGGATATAGAATGTGTAGGGTTGAATCATTGTTGAGTGCTGGATCTGAAGTCAAGGAAGATCTGAGTTCAAATCCAGCCTCAGAAACTTACTAGCTGTATGACCTTGGACAAATCACTTAACCTCTGTCTCAGTTTCCTCAACTGTAAAATGTACATAATAATAGCACTTGCCTCCCAGAATTGGTGTTGTCATGAGAATCAAATGAGATATTATTTGTAAAGCACCTAGTACAGGGCTTGGCACATAGTAGGTGCTATATAAATCTAAATATTATTGTTATTATCCTACGGCTTTTTCTGGAAGTGGCATAGTATGGAAAAGTGCTGGATTTGGAGCTGGAGAATCTTAATTTAAATTCCAGCTTTGCCACCTAAATAATATTGGACATCACTTAACATCTCTGGGGCTCAGTTTCCTCATCTGTAAAATTAGGAAGTTATATTCAATAACCTGTAAAGTGCCTTTTAGCTTTCAATCTGTGACATCGGCTTGTGTAATTTGTCATTTGTTTCTTTTTCATCAAAATACCTTGCAGAACATGTAAACAAAATCCAGTTATTGAACCTTTCCATTTGCTTAGATTCCTTAAAAATTGGAGTTTTCTGTACTTGGAAGGAAATCCAGATTAAATACCATAGATTTCCAAAGAGTTTCTCTTTTCACAATTTTCAAAAAAATAATGAAACTATCAAAACCTATTTCCTTCCATAGAGGAAAGGGAAAGATGGAATATGGGAATAACCAATTATTGAGCACCTCACATTTGCCAAGCATTGTCCATAGCAACGCATTTAAATTTTTTAAAAGAATGTATTTTTCAGGTTTAAAAACACTACCTAAAATGCACTAGCCTGAAGTAATTACTGACAAATGGATCTTTTAAAGAAAAAAAAGACCAAACCACGCTTATCCATAAATTGACCACAGTTAAATGCAAATGTGAAATGTCAACCAGAAGGAAAATATGAATACAGGAGATACTCTAAAATAACCAGTACTATAGATTCTAGCTTCAGCAATCCTTTAATTCTAATCTTGTTTGTTTGTTTTTTTTAAATGAATACCTTTAAATGATAGATTACAAAGATATGACACAGACCCTCCCCTCAAGGAATTTGCTATCCCTGCCTCTACTCTCCCCTCAAAAATCCATCTTCCAAACAATTGCCAAATTGATATCGCATAAGCAAAGGTTTTACTCTGTCACTCCTCTGTTCAAGAAGCTTCCATGTTTCCCTATTTGGCTCCAAATCATCTTTCTAGACTGATTTTACCTCAAACAAACTGGCCTATTTGTTCCCCATATACAGAATCTTAATTAGTGCTATTTCTGAGTTCATAGAATTTTTCCTTAAAATGAAAATTAAAAAAAAAAGTTCTCATACCCATTTAAATTCCTGCATTTGGTGACAAATGCTTCTTTGGAGAAGTAATTTTTGTGATAAATCATAATTTACAACTTGAAAAGGAAAAAGGAGAGTGACCCTTCACACAATTTACACTTTCAAATCTGTGCGAGATCTGCCAGTAATGAAGGCTGTGGGAAGGTAGGGGAAGGAGGGTGGGACAGTTTCAAAGGAATTTTTCCACCTTTACCTTTCTGTATAAGATTCTCCTCTTTGACCATGTGCTACTTCTCCTTGTTTGCCACACAGTGATTGGTGAGAGAAACAAGATCCTAGATCTACTCCTCTGGATTCTTGAGAATCATAATTGGTTAGTTGGGGGAAATGGAGAGAAAGAGAAAAGAGAGTCTGATTCATCCTAAGACTGATTTGGGGCCTGTTCTCAGAGAGCAGTGATTCTCAGAGTATGGTCTGGGGACCTTTGGCAGTCCCTGAGATTCTTTCAGGGGGTCCTTGAGGTCAAAACTATTGTCATAATAATACTAAGTTTAATTTCAAATATGGTAAATATCAATAGACATAACATACATAAACAAAAGTTCTTCAAAGGGGGAAGTTCTCACTTAATTTCTAAGAGTATACAGAGGTCCTGAGACCAAAAATTTTTAGAACTGTTGTAGAAAAAAAAAAAGGCTCTTAGGACCTTATTTAGACTCTGAGAAACTTTCCCAGAGTCCAGGAGCTCATCTCTAGCACAGACAGTCACTGGCTTATAACAGGCCTCATAGTAAAGTAGAGCATGGCCTAAATTTCTGATTAACTCTTAACTCTCCTGAGCTAGTTTCTAGACTCTGGTGCATACTATATAGCATTAGAGTAAACTAGTTAATATTCACTCAGAGCTATTTATTTAGTTCTTATCTTGGCGTAGGGGGAGGTCTGTCTGCATGTATGAAATGGGTCATGGCTAGTTACTGGGGGCTGGAATAGGATCTATTCCATAATATAACATGCTATCTCCCAGTTCTCATGAATAGAGAGAAAGGGAAGGGTGATGTAGAGATAAAAAAGATAGGAGTTAGCAATTGATTAGATATGAAGGGATGAGAAAGAAGGAGAAGTCAAAGATGATTGTGGTTAGACAGCTGAGTGACTAAGAGAGCAGTGGATAAATGAAGAATTTTAAAGGCAGAGTGAGTGGGGTGTAAATGACGGGTTTAATTTTGGATTGTGAAATTTGAAGTACTAAAGGCACATCTCCTTAGAGACAGTGAGTTGACAATGAGAGTCAAGCTCAGGAGAGATGGTAGAACTGGATATATTTGTGATTCATCAGAATAGAGATAATAATTGAGTCCATGAGAGCAAAAGAGATCACTCAGAATCTGTAGAGAGAGGAAGGTAGAGAATCCAGGAGACACCACCACTTGCTTAGAACACCAGAGACCTGATAAATCAGTGAAAGGGGAAGCTAAATGCCAAGCAACAAGCTAAAAGCTGGGTATACAAATGCAATAATGAGAATTCCTGCCCTCAAGTAGCTTACATTCTAAGTGAGGGAGTGGTGGCCTAGGAGGTGTATTTTGGTTCAAGAAATCTAGAAAATGGTGAGTAGAGCCTTAGGAAAGTAAATTGACACACCCTTTCCAGTAGCAAAGGCAGTATTGATTTGTTTAGGGTTACAGAATTGAAAAGCTAGGGAGGTTGAGACAGGGGCTGAGGCACCATGTTGAAAGCAAAAAGATGGCTTTCTTTAAAGTGAAGCATAACTGGGGCTAACTTAGATGTAATAGATTCTTTGAATAATTCACCAGTGAGAACACTTCTGGCCCCAAGGATATGTTCCAGACAGGATATCCAACAAAGACTAAGGAATAGTCAGATAGGTAGAAACTGGAGAAAATATTTCTATAGATGCAAAGGTTAGAGAAAATAATGGAGAAGGGAGGGAACGGCTAATAATGGAAAGGTCAAGAAGGATACTTACTCCAGGCATAGGAAACAGTGTGTACAAAGACATGGAGGGGGAAAGTACAATAGAAGATAAAGTAGTTGTTTGCTTGCTATAGTCTTTTTTGCTAACAGACTTTGCATATCACTTTTCATCTTTTTATGCCTTCATCATGTATTATTTTATGTTATAAATATTTGTATACATATATCTCTGTACTAGACTATAAGCTTCCTGAAGGCAGTGACAATGTTTTATCTAAATTTTGTATCTTACCCAGCACCTAACACAGTGCTTTCTATATAGTAAAGGCTTTCTAAAAAATATTTTATTTGTTTTCATCAGTCAAGATCCAACTTCTCAACCTCCTACCTCAACATCACTCTCCACTGAGAATACAAGAAAAACAAAACCCACTACAAACATGTATAGTCAATTAAATTTCCACTTTGGCCATGACCAAGAAAGAATTTGTCTCGTTCTATATTCTGAATCCTCCACCTCTCTATCAGGAGATGAGTAACATGTTTCATCAGTAGTCCTCTGGAATCATAGTTGGTCATTATACTGATAAAAGTTTAGCACAATAGTATTCTACAACACATTTACATACCATAACTTATTTATCCATTGATAAACATACCTACATTTACCTAATATGTGTATATTTACATATATGCATATATACATATGTGAGAATATATACATATATGGGTGTATATTATATATCCATATATTTTTTACATTCTATAACTTGTTCATTCCAAATTAATGGGCATCCCTTCACATTCCCATACTTTACTACCTCAAAAAAAAAAAACAACAACAACTGTGTTTTGCACATACTTAGGATTGGGCAGCTAGGTGATGTAGTGGATAGAGCACTGGGCCTGGAGTCAGGAGGGCCTATTTGATCAGTTTCCTCACCTTGAAAATGAGCTAAAACAGGAAATGGCAAATCACTCCAATATCTTTGTCAACAACAACAACAATGAATGGGGTCACAGAGAGTCAGATAGGACTGAAATGACTCAACAACAAGGAGGACTGATCCCTCCCTTGATCTACCTTCCTTGTAATTTTCCCTCTTCCCTTCTCCTCTTTTCCTCCTATTTCCCTGTTGAGTGAAATGTATTTCTGTACCCAACTCTATGTGTGTGTTTGTGCATGTGTGTGGATGTTCATGTGTGTGTGTGTGTGTGTATGTTTATTCTTCCTCCTTTTAACCAATTCAGATGTGAGGGAGATTCAGGTGTCAGCTGTTCCCCCCAACCCCTCCTCCTTGTTTGTTTAGATGTCTATTTGTGCATCCTGATTATGTGAGATGATTTCCCCAACCTTCCTTTCCCTCCACCCACCACCCAATGTAATTCTCATACTCTCTCTTTGCATTCCTTTCTCAAGATCATTAAAATATAACAGAACTGCTCCTAGGCTTCATCTAATTGGAATCACTCTATGAACCCTGATGATGATAGAGTTCTGAGGGGACACATGTATCATCTCCCCATATTTGGATGTAAGCAGTTTTTTCCTTGTTTAGTCCTTTATTATTGTTTTCATGTCTAACTTTTTATGTTTCTCTTTACTCTTGTGTTTCCAAATCAAAGTATGTCCACAGTTCTGGTCTTTTATCAAGAATGCTTGGAAGTCCTCTATTTCATTAAAGGACCATCCCTTTCCCTTCCCCCCTCTCCATAGGATTATACTTCATTTTGCTGCAAAAGTTATTTTTGGCTGTAAGCCCATATCTTTTGTCTTGGAATACTGTATGCCAAGTTCTCTGATCCTTTATAGTTGTGGATGCTAAATTATGGTTGCTCCTGAATATGACTCCTCTGTACTTGAATTCTATCTTTCTGTTTGCTTGCAGTATTTTTTCTTTAACCTGGAAGCTGTGGATTTTGGTCATGATATTCCTGGGAGTTTCCATTTTAGGGTTTCTTTCAGGAAGTGACCAGTATACTCTTTCTATTTCTACTTTGTCCTCTGGTTCTAAGAGATCTGGGCAATTTTTCTTTTAAGATGCAATACAATGAAATCCCCAAAGGGAATATAATTCCCTCTCCAATTCTTTCTTCCATAGCTCTCATTTCTTTTCTAAATTTTTTTCCTCAAAAACTCTCATTTCATTTGTAAAAACATTTTTAACTCTTGCTTTATTTCTTCCAGAAAGAGTTTGTACCCAAGCTACGTTTTTCTCTGATGCATTGCTTGTAGATATTTTGGAGTCATTCTCTTCATTTATATTTGTGTCTTGAGCATCTCAGCTACCATAATAGTTTACTATGGGTAGGGTTCTTTTTGGTTTGTTTGTTTTCCCATTCTTCAAGCCTATCTTCCAACTTTGGACTTTTAGGGCTGGGCAATGCCACATTTCTGGAGGGAAGGTCTAGGCAGGTGCTATCATTGCTTTCTGGGGATATTATTGAGTGTTGTTTCATTCCAGGATATTAGAGACCGGCTGAAAACCTGCAGGCTTTCAGTGCTACCAAGATGGCCTGATCCAATGCAAAGCCTAATTGCTCCACTCTCTCACCCCACCTCCAGAATTCTGCGAGTTCTCGACTTGGGTTTGGGTCTGTATAAGCATAGAGTTCTGCTAGACTTTGCCCCTATCAGCCAGTTAGTTCAAAATTATGTTATGTTATATCCAGAATTCTAGGTTACGCTTTGGGTCTGTGTTTTCTGTCTTGGATATTCCTTTTCAGGCTAGCCTAGATGCTAGCTAGAAGTCAGATCTTGCTCTAAACTTGAGGTCTGAGCCACATCTCTGCTGTTGCTGGTTTCTGAACCTCCTTCTTTCTCTGTACGCCACTTAGGTTCCCTCTACCCAGGAATATCACTGCTGTCTATAGGTTCCATTTTCAATATATCCTGGATCTGTGACTTGGAACTAGCTAGTTAACTATAAAGCTGCCAGTTGGCTTCTTTCCTCATTGTAGTGCCCTGATATGAGTCTGGGGGTACACAAGTATAGGTCTGAGATCTCCTCTTGACAATGCACAGCTCTCCCTAGGTGTTGCAGTGTTCCCCACAGTTTACTCCCAGCCTGACCAGTGTCTGCAAGACCTCTCTATTTGTCTGATCATGCCAAGCTAGGCCAGATAAACTTTGACTTTTTCTAAATTTTCCTATCAAAATTTGGTCTGGTGCATTTTCTAGATTTGTTTAGAGGAGTTTGTGGATAGGAGCTCACAGGAGGTTCCACCTCCCACAATAAAGACTTAATTCATCCTTGTTGAACTGAATTAAATTGAACTACAGTTATCTCTTCCACATCTGGGGGTTAGGGGCATGGTACCCCTTCAATCTAGAAATCTGGATAAAATTTTTTGGCCCTTTCTTCATACCAGGGAAGTCTGAATTTTTTCTTTTTCTCTTATGGGGTATTTACAGTACCTTATTGTACAATTGGTTGGATATTATACAACACTATACATATGTTTTACACATTTCTGAGTTTCTAAACTTTTTCTGTGTCATGTGCTGGCCTTCTTGTGTCATTTGTGGCTTCAGCAAAACTCCCCAAAAATTCCCATTTAATTTCTTATGCTGACGCACAATATATCAAAACAGTTTTGAGGAAAGTCACAATGTGGGAGGGATAATTATCATCTATTGATAGAATTTATAGGAAGTCAAGTTTCTTCCTCATTTCCTTTCATCCTCTCTCCCTCCCTTTCTTCCTGCCTTTCTGCTTCCCTTCTTTCTCTCCCCTCCTTCCCTTCCTTGTTTTTTCTCTTCTTCCTCCCTTCTCTCCTTCCTTCCTTCCTCCCTTCAAGCCTTCCTCTTTTTTCCTCTCCCTTCTTTTCTGTCTTCCTCTCTCCCTCTCTTTCTTTCTCCCTTCTTCCCTCTTTTTTCCTCCTTTCTTTTCCCCTCCCCCTTTCCCTTTTTCCTTCCTTCCTTTCCTCCTTTGAAGCATTAAATCATTTTGATTGTTTGACAGTTTTTTATTCTGAAATTAAATATTTTAAATGGGCACTTTCATATTGTAATAATAGAACATAAAAACATGAACTGCAGAGTTGTATTGTATATATTTTGTTTTTCTTTTTAAGTATAATAAGTTCAAGCTGTAGTTTTCTAAACTGTTCTGTTTGTCTGTGTTTCCTTCTAGCATGAATTATTTAGTAACAAATTCAGGTAAGCCTAATGAGATTTTTCATAGAGTCGTAAATGAAATGCACTAATTTTAGCCTGTTTAATTTTAGGACACTCATATTCATTAGGCTGACACAATATAAATATAAATGACACAAACCTAAAACAAGTAAACAAATAAAAGATACTATCCTCAGTCCCAATTTTACAAGTAGGCAATAAGGACTTTGCCCCAGGGTGCAGAATTTAGAAGATACTATAGATTCACAGTCCTTCAATCTCTCTAAAAAAAGTTTAGCTCTCTTCTACTCTCAATTTCCCCATCCCAGCTGCACACAGGCTCTAGCTCCCTCAAAAAGTCCCCTCCCCCCACATACACAGACAAATTAGTTAGTCAAGTAATTAACTTATTAAGTGCTTACTATATACCAGGCCTTGTGCTAGGCTATGAGAAGGCGAGCAATCCAGGAGAGTCTGGATCATTCAACTGAAACTATCTAAAGTTTGTCCAAAGTCACCAATATTCTCTCAGTTGCATTTTAAAAATGTTTTAACATTCATTATTTTAAATTTTGAATTCTGAATTCTCTCTCCCTCTCGCTCCTCCTCCACCCAAAAGAGAAGGCAAGCAATAAGATATAAATTATACATGCAAAGCATACCCAATGATCTCTCAATTGCCACGTCTAATTGCTTTTTCTCACTCTTCATCCTTTTGACCTCTCTGAAACATTTAATAATGTCAATTACCCTCTTCCATGCATATAGATTTGCCTGACATTGCTCTCTCCTGGCTCTACTCCTATCTATCAGACCACTCCTTCTCAGTATCCTTTTTGAGATCTTCCTCCAGGTCACACCCACTAACCTTGGGTGTTTATCCCCAAACTCCAGTCTCCTATCAAGTCAAGTCAACAAGCATTTATTAAGCCCATATTATGGGCCAGGAACTATGCTAAGCACCAGCGATAAAAATAAAGGCAAAAGCAGGTTCTTACCTCAAGAAGCTCACAGTCTAATAGGGGAGACAATGTGCAAAAACTATGCACAAACTATATACAGGATAAATTGGAAATAATCAACAGAGGGAAGACATTAGAATTAGCTGAGATCAGAAAAGGTTTCCTTTAGAACATTGGACTTTGGCTGGAAACTAAAGGAAGCCAGGGAAGCCAAGAGGCAGAGATGAGGAGGGAGAACACTCCAGGCAAGAGGGACAGCCAGTGAAAATGCTGAAGGCAGGAAATAAGTTTCTTATTCAATGAATATAAAGGAGGCCAATGTCATTGGATCTCAGAGAATGTGGGGGTTGGGGAGAGCAAAGTGTAAGAAGCCTAGAAAGGTAGAAGGGAGCCAGGTTGCAAAGTTCTGTCAAAATATTTGGAGACATTCTGTTTCCCAGAGCTAAGGCCTAGCAAGTAGGCTGTACCCTGAGCTTGGCATAACAACAATCCTTTGGCTCCAGACAATCTCACCCTCTGGCAAAGTATATTGTTTTGGCCAGCACCAGGTGTTCTCTGAAGACATCCTAAAGTCATCCGTCACATCACTTGACATGTTTACAATTCCTGTTTCTTGTAACAGCCAAGTGAACCAAACCAGGTACTGCATTCCTATTCCCGCCATTCTAACTCTGGTTCTGTAACCCACTGAATAATCACAAGGCTCAAAGACCTTTAAGACTTAAGACAATCAGTTTAAGAACTGTTCCCACAGGACCCAGAAACAGGTGTAATATCCTTATAATTGGTCTCTTGTGTGGAGTCTCTTGCCGACTCTAATCCATCCTCCCTTAGCTAAAAAACTGGTTTTTCCTAAAGTGTACTTCAGACCATGTCACTATTCCCACAACTCAATAAATTTCAGTAGCTCTCAGTTACCTCTAGGTTCAAATATAAAATCCTCTGTCTTTTAATATGGCCCTTCTTACCTTTCCAGTCTTTTATACTTTATGCCCCTACAAGGACCTTCTGATCCAGCAATACTGGCCTTCTTGTTCCTTAAATAGGACACTCTATCGTCCTATTCCCTTCCCTTTCACCAGCTGTCTCTTGTCAATCCTCCAAGTCTCTCGGGCTAAAAGACTGCCTCACCATGTCTTTCTGCTGGCTCCGCTGTTTCAGGATTTATTTCAGCGCACTATTTTATGGTTTGATGGAGTTGAATATGGGAAAGCTACATGGATTTACTGCTTACTCTGCTGTCTTGGCTCCCAGAAGTCCCTGAATTGGCTGTCTCAATGCCTAGAGTACCCTCCCTCCTCACCTCTACCCCCAAGCTTCCCTGACTTCCTTTAAGACTTAGCTCATATCTAACCTTTTCAAGTAAACCTTTCTCCAACCCATAACCCCATCCTCCAGTTTTTTCACCTTTGAGATTACTTTCCACTTACATTATATATCTCCTGTATATACATTTGAGTGTGTGTGTGTGTGTGTGTGTGTGAGGCAATTGGGGTTAAGTGGTATATACATTTTTGCATATTGTCTCATTCATTAGAATGTAAGCCTTCTTTGTGCCCCCAGCACTTAGTACCTGGCACATAGTAAGCACTTAAAAAATCTTATTGATTGACTAAGTCTTTGCTGGAAAAAGATATAAGGAACAAAAAATTGCCATTTACCTGAATGTTGTCTGTCCCAAGGTGTTTAGGGGTTGATGAGCATTGAAGTCTCAGGCTGTGGAAGCATCATTGTGTTGGGAGTTGCTGTTCTGAGGGAGCTTAAAACAACAGGCTTGGACCTTCCATAACTATGCACTCACTTCTCCTCTCTACCCCACACTGTCCTCATATGCAGTGTGATATAGTGGAAAGATCTCTGGTTCTGGAGTCAAGGGACTTGGGTTTAAAACTTACTTTTGACACTTACTGCCTATATCATTGTTGTTTAGTCATTCAGTCTTGTCCAACTCTTTGTGACCCCATGAACCACAAAACACCTAGCCCTTCTATCCTCCACTATCTCTCAAAGTTTCATGTTCATTGTTTCCATGATACTCTCTATCCATCTTACCCTCTGCCATCACCTTTTCAATCTTTCCCAACATCAGGGCCTTTTCTAGTGAGTCCCATCTTCTTATTATGTAGTCAAAGTATTTAAACTGTAGCTTCAGTATTTGACCTTCCAGTGAATAGCCTGAATTAAGTTCTTTAAGTATTAACTGATTTGATCTCCTTGCTGTCCAAGGGACTCATAAAAGACTTTTTTAGCATCTCAATTTGAAAGTGTTGATTCTGTGGCACTCAGCTTTTCTTATAGTCCAATTCCCACAGCCATACTTTGCTACTAGAAAAACCACAGTTTTGACTATGTTGACCTTTGTCAACAAAGTGATATCTCTGCTTTTTAGTATGCTGTCCAGATTTGCCATAGTTTTCCTTCTAAGGAGCAAGTATCTTTTAATTTCATGACTGCAGTTGCCATCTGCAGTGATCTTTGAACCCAATAATATAAAATCTGACACTCCTTCCATTTCTTCTCCCTTTGTTTGCCAAGAAGTAATGGGACTGGTTGCCAAGACCTTAGTTTTTTTTTTATCTTACTCTTCTAGCAGCTTTTATACTCTCCTCTTTCACTCTCATCAACAGGCTTCTTAATTCTTCTTCACTTTCAGCCATTACAGTGGTATTGTCTGCATATCTGAGATTGTTGATATTTTCCCCAGCAACCTTAATCCCAACTTTTGATTTATCCAGCCTGGCATTCAGCATAATGTATTCTGCATGTAAGCTAAATAAATAAGGTGACAATATACATCCTTATTATGCTCCTTTTCCAATCTTAAACCAATCAGTTGTTCCATGTTCAGTTCTAACTGTATTGCTTCTTGACCCAAGTACAGGTTCCTCAGGAGACAAGTAAGATGATCTGGTACTCCCATCTCTTTGAGGACTTGTCACATTTTGTTGTGATCCACACAGTCAAAGGTTTTAGTGTAGTCAATGAAGTAGAAGTTTTTTTCTGGAACTCCCTTGCTTTCTCCATAATCCAGAGAATGTTGGCAATTTGGTTTCTAGTTCCTCTACCTCTTTAAAAACTAGCCTGCTCATTCACATATTCCTGAAGCCTAACTTGCAGAATCTTAAGCATGCAGAATCTTAAGCATACCCTCACTGGCATGTGAAATGAGTATAATTGCTCAGTAATTTGAACATTCCTTGGCATTTCCTTTCTCTAGGAATACAAAGGGATACAAAATTATATTTTCCAATCCAGTGACTACTGTTGTGTTTTCCAAATTTGCTGGCATATTAAGTTCAACACTTAAGCAGCAACATCTTTTAGGGTTTTAAATAGCTAAACTGAAATTCCATCACTTCCACTAGCCTTATTGTTAACAATGCTTCCTAACACCCACTTGCCTTTATTCTCCAGGATGTCTGACTCTAGATCAGTAACCATACCATTGTGGTTATTGGTGATATTAAGATCTTTCTTGTATAGTTCTTTTATAGTGTATTATAGAGTATTCTTACCACGTCTTCTTAATCTCTTTGGCTTGTTAAATCCATTTTTGTTTTTCGTCATGCTCATTTTTGCATGAAACTTTCCTTTGATATCTCTAATTTTATTGAAGAGATCTGTCTTTCCCATTCTATTGTTTTCTTCTATTTCTTTGCATTGTTCATTTAAGAAAACTTTCTTATCTTTCCTTGCTATTTTCTGGAATTCTACATTCAATTGTATGAATATCAAATCCCTTAACTTTTCTGGGCCTCAGTTTCCTTGTCTATAAAATGAAGTAATTGGACCAGATGGCTTTTGAGGTCCCTTCCAACCCTAGGTCCATAATATCAAGCTTCTAACATGATCCTACAATCTCTTGACCCCAGGTACCTGTCTTTCCCTGTTACAATAGCAAGTAAAGTTCATCATGAGGAAGTGGATGTAGCAAAGGGCAAGACTCCTTGCTACATCTCAAGATGTTGGCATCATATATTTGTGGTGGAGCCAACTTGATCTGAATGGACACTCTTTTACCATCTCCCACAATGTCCCAAATATCCATATGTACATATATTCCCTCTCCTGAGGGGATTTGTGGTCTTACTCCTACCATGTGTAGAGGGAGGGAAGGGTATCCACCTAGCTTATGTTGGCAATTCTATAAGCATTGCTCTGCTCCCCTGCTGCCCTTTAAAAGTTGATTTGAAGTCATTTAATATTACTTTCCCTGAACAGAGTCCGTACTGGTCCATGTGCCAAAAATTCTTCATATGGCTTTGAGGTTGAGAGTACTAAGCTCTATACTCTCTGTCTCAAAAATTTGCTCATCTTAAACTCAGGGACTGAGTTATTAACAACTTACTTAAACATAAAGTAATTGATCAATTAGTCAACAAACATTTATTAAACACCTACCATATGCAAGGTCAATCATTGAACAAGCATTTAAGTATTTATTATGTACCAGTCACTGTGCTAAACACTGGGCATACAAATACAAGCAAAAAGAAACACCAGCTCAGGAGGACCTGAGTTCAAATCCAGCCTCAGATAATTACTAGCTGTGTGACCCTGGGCAAGTCACTTAACCCTGATTGAAGAAGAAGAAGGTCAGTCCCTGCCCTAAGGGGCATATGACTGAGATGTCCAGGAAATGAAGATACGGCTGAGTTGGGAACCCTTTTCTAATAGAGATTCTGGGAGGAGCCCTTCTATCAGAAGAAGGGTCTACAGGGGCTGAGGGCTGTTCCAAGGTGTAAGTTCCTGGGCTGAAGTGATCTTACAGGATGAAAAGATATCTGGGACATGATGGAAAAGTCCAGAGGAGTATAATCTGGTGGGAAATGAAGAGGAAGACACTGTGCTAAGCCCTGGGTACATAAACATACCAGACAGCTTCTACCCTCAAGGAGCTTATTCAACTAAAGGAATCTAACATATTCAAAGACAAGTAGACACAGATTATATTCAAAACATATGCTCAGTGATGGGAAGTGGGTGTGAAACTAATAGCTGGAACAATAAGAAAAGGCCTTCTGAAGGATAGGGCCCTTGAACTGAACCTTGGATCAAAATTAGGAATGCCTTCAATATTCAAGAATATCCTAGTAGAAAGTAAGCTCTTTCATGGAAGGTGGAAGGTATTGTTTCACTTCTGTATCTGTATCACATCCCTTAGCAAATAGTAGATGCTTAATAAATATTTGTTGATAAGACACAGTATTTTCTTTAGATATAAACTTCCCTAGAGAAGCTTAGGAAAATTAGAAAAGCTTAAAGCTAGTCTGCTACCACTAGTGATGAAAATAAAATTGTTTTACTCTGGAAATCCACATTATTACTTTTGGTAATGAAGCGATTTGCCTGTTAGAGAGGCATGAAAATTCCAGAACTTCTATTCTATGAGTTCCATTCCCACCATTTTAATTTACCTTTCCCTTCACTAATAGATTTCAATTTTCTATTCCAATGATCACAAAAACATTTCAACAACACTAACATTTGCTTTATAATGTCGTAGTCGCTCATTCCAAAAATATTTGTTGAACATCTACACAAGTTATCATCTTGAGGTGATGCTAAAGTCACAAATCAATAAAACATAATCCCAGCTCTTTTGGAGCTTATGATCTAATAGGGAAGACAGGATCAGATCTCAGCATCACATAGAGGAAAGAGCTTTGAACTTGGATTCACAACACCAGGGTTTAGGTCTTGGCACTGTCACTTATTAGCTGTGTGACCATGGGCAAATCACTTGCCTTCCCCAAGGTTTCAGTTTCTTCATCTATGAAAGGGGGAAAACAATACAAGTTGTCCCAAAAGTATCAGGGCAGTTTCAAGCTTTAATTATTATTCAATTATTAAAGCTTGAAACTGCTTCAATACTGTTGGGATACCCTCTACTTGTAGTACTTACCTCATAAGAGTTGGAAGGAAGGTGCTTTGTAAATTGTAAAATATTATTGTAAATTGTAAAATAGTAGCAACTATTACACACACAAATAAAAATCATAGAGAAGAATGTGATCAATGCCCTAAAAACATATGAATAAAATGCTATGGGAGATTAGAGGAAATTTCTGATTAGAGTAGCTATGTGAGATTAGAGTAATTTCTGAAATGCTTTAGCTCTATGACCTTTGACAACTTACCTAAACTCTGTCTGCCTGTTTCCTCAACTATAAAATGTGCATAATAATAGCTCCTACCTTCCGGGGTTATTGTGGTGATCAAATGAGACAATATTTGTAAAATGCTTACCACAGTGCCTGGCACATGGTAGATACTATATAAATCCTATTATTAGCATTATCATTTTTACTCCTGGGTGCAATTGAGCGATGCAATGGACAGAGCTCTGGGTCTGGCATCAGGAAGACCTGTGTTCAAGTTCTCAGAATAAGTGACTTAACCTCTTTAAAAGCTTCTTCATTCCCTTGGCCTAGTAATACAGGCTCTGTGCTTACATGTACTGAGTCCAATCTTGGTGGCAGCCCCTGCCAAATCACATCTCTTTGGCTCATTTTACCTTACCCAGAGATGACTCTGGGAAATATCAGCATATAGTTAGTATCTCGGTCTCCACAAATATGGACAGGTTTTATTTCACTCCAAGCAAATACTACATAAAGGACTCAAGTCTCAGATACCAGCTACATGACCCTGGGCAAGTCTGTTAGCCCATCTGCTTCAGTTTCCTTAATTAATAAAATGGGGATGATAATAATAGCACTTGCCTCCCCAGATTGTTGTAAGGATTAAATGAGATAATATTTATAAAGTGCTTCTTAGCACAGTGTCTGGTATATAGTAGGAACTTAATAAATGCTTATTTTCTTCCTTCCTTCTGGCTTGGGGTAGGAAATAAGGGAGGAATGGATCAGGGAAGGCTTCATGTAGAAGAGTGATACTAACATTACTCAGTTTAAGGGGCATTCATTTACCTTCCACATTCTATTTAAGGAATGAGCTCTAATAGAGTTTTCTCTAACATAGCTAAGTACAAAA
Source organism: Vombatus ursinus (assembly GCF_900497805.2). Classification (NCBI taxonomy): domain Eukaryota; kingdom Metazoa; phylum Chordata; class Mammalia; order Diprotodontia; family Vombatidae; genus Vombatus; species Vombatus ursinus. The sequence goes on from NW_020954610.1 coordinate 53,904,564, forward strand.
CACTCAGAAAAAGATGAATCAGTGAAAACTTTTTCAGTGCTTTTCTCTTTTTACTAGTCCACTCCTAGTAGGATTCTAGAGGAAGTATAATATGGTGAACAAGACACTACTCTGTCTCTGCTACAAAGATAGATAGATATATAGACAGATAGATAAGACAGATAGATGATAGACGGAAAAACAGATAGATGATAGAAAGACAGATAATAGAAAACAAGAAGGAAAAAAAGAAAGGAAGAGAGAGAAATGAAAGGAAGGAAGGAAGAAAGAAAGAAAGAAAGAAAGAAAGAAAGATAAAGGAAAGAAAGAAGAGCTCATTAAGCACTTAATATAATCCAGGCACTGTGCTAAGTGCTGGAGCTACAAATATGAATCAGATAGTTAAGGAGATTGATTACATTCTAATGTAATCAACAACGTAACAACACATAAAGAGGAGGTAGAAAATGGGTAGAGAGATTCTCAGTGGCATGATTTGGAAGTGGTGGCTGGAAAATGATATGGAGGCCTGGTTCCTGGCACAATAAGATGAAAGCTCACCTATCAGAACTCAAGGTGGTTCCAGAGGCAGAAGCCAAGGTTCAGTAGGAGATGAATGAGTAGGCTGTGGATGATGGCAGAAATGTAGGCCATAATGTTTGGAAATTGTCATCTGTGAGAGCTTGAATAAGTGACTTAACCTCTCTAAAAGCTTCTTCATTCCCTTGGCCTAGTAATACAGGCTCTGTGCTTATATGTACTGAGTCCAATCTTGGTGGCAGCCCCTGCCAAATCACATCTCTGGCTCATTTTATCTTTCCCAGAGATGACTTTGGGAAATATCAGCATATAGTTAGTATCTCCGTCTACACAAATATGGACAGGCTTTATTTCACTCCAAGCAAATACTACATAAAGGACTCAATAGTCCATTAATAATTGATACAATTCCTTTCTTTTTCTTTGGAGAATTCCATCTTCAGAGTCCCTATCTAATTAACAGTGCTACTTCACTTAAAAGGTAAGTAAACTTGGGGGTTGCTAGAAAAGGAAACTAGTCCCTCCCCCCAAAAGTCTAGTGAGTACTACTTTTACTCTTAGTATGCTTACAGACCTTTAGCCTTATGGTATCATTACAAGGGCTTAGATTTCTCCCCAATCTCAGGAAAACAAACTTGAAAGTGCTAAAGCATCAACCCATTACCATTGGAACTGCATTGTCCAAATAATTCCTGGTAATAGGAGGGAAGAGAGACAGTGTGATATACTGCTAGGACCTGATTAGGGCAAATAATGAATCCCCTGAAGTAGTCACATGTATTCAAATGTGCACTATTTCAAATTAAAATAGCATAAAATATGGTCATTGGTTCTAGCCCAACAGAAATATGCAGTAAGAATTTGGATAATCCCACTTTACTATATTAATTAATTGCGCTAATGTGGACCTGGTTATATTAGAGTCAGGAAGACCTGGGTTGTCTCTCCTCTGACACACTGGGACAGTGTGACTGGGAAAATCACTTGACCTCTCAATGCCCCCAGACAATTCTTTAAGACTCTAGGTTGCAGAGAAGTAGCTCATCTACGTTCATAGAAGACATTTCTCACCTGGAGCCTCTTATATTAGTGAAATCATAGGTCAAGTACAAAAAATTTCCTCCTTTATGTCTCTCAATATTCCTCCAGCTTCAGGAGCCATGAGCAAGATCCTCTTCTTTTTTTTTTTCTGAGACAATCGGGGTTAAGTGACTTGCCCAAGGTCACACAGCTAGTACGTGTCAGGTGTTTGGTCTGAGGCCAGATTTGAACTCAGGTCCTCCTAACTTCAAGGCCGGTGCTCTATCCACTGGATCTTCTTCTTTCCAGGAAGGACAGGAGATTCTCATTCTCTTCCTAGAAGGCTAGATTGTAGGATTCTCTTATTTCCCAGAAGCCATAGCTATCTATTCAGGCATTCCTATTTCTGTCTCTATAAGGCTGCATCCCACAATCATTGAAGAGCTCGATGTTGACCAGGAAATACCCACCCTGCTACTGCCTCCATCAGAGAGGTTTGGTCCCAAAGTCTCTAGGAATTCCTCTAGGAATCTGAGGTTCAGAAATTTCTACCACTCAGAGACATGGAGATCCTTAAAGCAACAGTGGAAATTTTGCTCATTGAACTGAGACAGTTCATTCATAACAGCTAATTCCTCTCCCATGTAAAAACAGAATTTTTAAAATTCTGCTTTCTCAAAGACCCAACTGCAGTCCACTAAGAGCTCTCCATCTTCAACTTTTCTTGGTGCTGTGCTTCCTTTTCCATCCCATTCCTGGTGCTGGACCAATGGTCCATGTGTAATGATACAAACCATCTGAGTTTTTATGCCACTGCCTCTCTAAAACAGGGATGGGAACTTGGATTCCATGACTCCTCCTCTTGAGTTTCATGAATAATTTGTACATAAAACTATCATATGCCTCTGCCCTAAGGAAGACATTAGTGAGTCCAGAAGGAGTAGAGGGTTAGGCTGTTTACATGCATAGGCATTCTCCCTCCTAGGACCCAGGTCAGCTCCTTGTTCTACACTCTCTCAGGATCTCTCTGAAAAGGAAAAAAGGGAAAGAGACTGAGTCTTCAATGAAGCCTCCTTTTTATAGTCTTAGTAGGAAGGGATGACTCAGACCCAAACCCACAACAACCCAAGCCAACCAATAAATTGCTATCAGACAAGGTCTGACCATGTCACCCAAGAAGTTCCGTGGATTATTTCTCTTTTGCCTCTAGCATAAAATATTAACTCCTCTGTTTGGTACCTAAAACTGATCACAATCTAGTTCTAGCCTACCTTTTCATGCTTCATGAACTCTTATGGGCCAGCCCAATTGATCTGTTTTCATGCTTGAAACAGTGGCTAGCCAGGTCCCCACTGGGTTGAAGCCACAGGATCTGGCAACCTGCACCAATCCTTGTCCTTTGCCTGTCATCTCAGTTTACCCTGGATTCATTGCTCTGGGGTTGCCCGTCTTCTCAATAACAGAAACGAGCCTCCCAATTTTCATATTCTTTGGCTATTCACCCTCACCCTGGCTTCTTCTGGGAAAGGTGCTACTCATACAGTTGTTCGTTATAGGAATAGTTATGGACTCCAAGTCTAGGGGTTCCGCCCAGGAAGGAGGAAAATAAAAATGTATCTAATATTCAAATCTGAAACAGGCATGAAACGGGTAGTGTATAATCAGAGATGGGAATGCTAAACAATAAAGAATCATAGAATGATTAGAATAGAATCCAGTAACATCACTACAAATATAATCAGTTGAGAGGCTAATGTTCAAGCCTCATTGGGATATAATTTTTTTTTTGCAAGGCTGGGAACTGATCAGTTCACATTTCACCTCCACTTCCTACACATCTACTCCAGGAGACACTGCCCATGTTTCTGGCACTTATACATCTTCCAAGACCTTTTAGGGTTCATGGGGTCAACACTAGAGAAAAGTAACACAAAAGGAAATTAAAGGCAGTCAGGGGCCTATGGTAAAAGTGCAGCTAGTTAAGTCTGATCCATGCTGGGATCAGGACCATACGGGCCCTGGCCAGCTATTATGCCAGCATAGGGAGGGCCCTCCCTCCCTCCCCTACTCACTGGTGTCATATCTTGTCATCTCAAAAGCTGCCTGCAAGATACCCACCAGGCATAAGTCATTTTTTCTTCTATCATGTTATCATTTTTTCCTTTTATCTATGTGGTACCACTGGTCCTCAGATTTTCCAGTTCAGCAACCTAGGGGTTGCAAAGGGGGGAGAGAAAACTCAATCTAGCAACGAGTCCTACAAAAGGAATAAAGCAGAAAATATCTATCCATGCTGGGGGTAGGGGATATTTAGTATATTTAGGCATATTTAAAATCCCATGTGAGATTATCCCCCATGCCTAATTCACTCCCTTCTCATTTTCACATCTTGGAATCCCTAGATCCCTTCAAAGTTCAGCTCAAGTATCACATGAGGTCTTTCTTGAGACCCTCAGTGGCCAGTATAACTCCTTCCAGTTTGCTTTGTATTGTATTAACTTTGGATATATTTTGTATTTATTTGTATGCTTGCTATTTTCCCCAATTGAATATAAGTCCCTTGAAGGCAAAGACTTGTTTTTGCTTCTGTATCCCTGGCCTAACACAATGCCTAGAATATACTAACATAAATCAATTAATCAATAAATAGTTAAGTGCCTTCTAAGTGATAGCTGTGGTAAGGCCTGGGGATACAAAAAGAGGCAAAAGACAGTCACGGCCTCAAGGAGCTTACATGCAAACAAATACATACAAACAAGTTATATACTATATAAATAGGAAATATTTAACAGAGGGAAGGTGCTAGAATTAAGATGGGATGGCTTGTCAATTGAATGAATGAGAATTAAGGAGATGTACTCATCCGTAATGTGGGTTGTTTCCATCTCCCCTAGAAGATGTAATTAAGCTCCAAAAGGTTCATCATCTTGCAACTCCATCCAGTAGATCAGATTACTCAATCCCCTCTATGGCAAGTGTTTTGGTTTGATTAGATGACCTCTGAAATTCTTCCCAGTTCTAAAATGATGATCTTATGATTAGATGACCTCTAAAGTCTTTTTCAGCTCTTTATTTCATAAACTGTTTTGAGTATAGCCAGTGAACTCTTGATTTTAAGAATAATTTCATTTTTTAGAAATTAAAAGCAGCCCCACAATCTAAATGTAAAAATCCTTTTTTGTTTTTTAGTTAGACTCTTTATTAGGAAAATTAAATGGGATCACACTGTAGGAGACATATAATACAAGGTGTCCCAAAAGCCTTAGTGCAGTTTTAAGCTATCAAAGATATTAAAGCTTAAATCTCTACTAAGAGCTTTGTGGCAACTTGTATAAATAAAGAGAACTAAAAGTAGTTTCTAGGCAAATAGGTGGGGCAGTGGATAAAGTGCAGGGATCTGGAGTTAGGAAGATCTGAATCTAGAACCTGCCTCAGACACTTTACTAGCTGTGTGACCCTGCCCAAGTCACTTAATTTCTGTCTGCTTTAGTTTCCTCATCTGCAAAATGGATAACAATAGCACATACCTCCCAAAGTCGTTGTGAGGGTAAATGAGACAATATGTGTAAAACACTTTGCAAACCTTAAAGAACTATTACATAAATGCTTACTATTAGCTTACTTTATAAATTGGGGAGGAAGGTATTTAGAATATAACCAATGTTACTTAAACTTACAGTTAAAATATAGAGAATTTAGTGTAATAACCATTCACAATACTGAACAACATTAACACAGAAAACAACAGTGTGCTTTAATCCTTTTAGCAAAGATCAGCCTCCTGTCTAGTGGACAGCAACAAGTAATGATTTCAAATAGTTTTACCTTTATAAAACTATCTGGAGAGAAAACCAGGATACTTCTTGGAAACATTTATTTCAAAGATGCCCACTATTCAGGGTATTATTCTGAATTACTTCATCTTTGATTTTTGTACATTTTAATTTTTAATTTCAAGTTAATCTAGTCATCCCACCAAAGAGAGGTATGCTTTCATATAGAAAAATATAAAAATGCCAACAACCTATAAGCACAACCAGGCAAGTATAATAATTATTAAAATGAAACTGCATTATAATTTTGCAATTTACCTTGTCATATAAAACATTTGAAATGAATGTTAGTCAAGATAAATTTCCATTTATATTGTATATATCTTATATATATAGTTTTTTGGCATGTTATCTCCTTTCATTAGAATAGGAAACTGCTTATTCCACCTCCTTCCCATTAGAATGTGACCTCCTTGAGGGCAAGGAGAACTGTGTTTTTGCCTTTCTCTGTACCCCCAGAGCTTTGAACAGTGCCTGGCTCAAAGCAAGACCTTAATAAATGCTTGCTAACTGACTCACTTGTTTAGATAGCTCCATATGACTTTCCCATGCTTTCTTACCACCCCTGGCCCTGAGATCCATTAAAAGAAAAGGAACTAGTTCATTTGCCTCTTTGACTCTTCATTACATTATTATTTTGAACTAAAAAAGGTTTTCAATACACATACTCTATCCTCTGAAGAATTAATAACACAGTTTCTGTCAAGTCATGGCATTGGCACCAGGACTGTGAAATGAAATGTGTCTTGCTAAACTAGTAATGATATAGGGCCACTCCCATTGACTTTATGGGATGTACTGAGTGAGCAGAGCCACCTCCTTCAGTGTGCTTTTATTGAGGCTACCCTGGTTTACATTCCTTCCTCCTGTTCTCAGTTTCATTAATTGGACAGACTACAAAATTTTAAGTTGTGGTAGTAATACTTTACACTTACTCCCATTCCTTTAATTTGGAGAATTCAAAAAACCTTTAACTGCATCAACTGTATTAAATCTGAACATAGCCCTCTAAGCAGACAAGCATCACACAGCTGATTCACATCTTCTGTAGAGGTGCTTTTCCACACCCCCTCCTACTGAAAAATAGCTTTTTTATTTAATGTGAACATAATACTAGCGCAATGAAAATGGGGCAAGCTCCATTCTTTAGAAATACACTGACATTGCATTGGCATACCCTCCAAGTTTATCTTCAAAAATAAAAATAGCTCACATTTATTTGTGTAACATTTCACTTTAAGCTTTGCAAATGATTTGACATAGTATTATTTCATCAATTATTTCAACTGATCTTCAAACAATACTCAGAGGTAGGTGCATTTAGCATCCCTATTTTACATAAGAGAAAACTGAGGCTCAAAGGGATTGAATGACTTGCCTAGGGTCACACAGCTAACTAGTGTGTGAGCTAGGATTAAACCTGGGCCTTCCTGACCTTAAATTCAGATTCTATCCATTTTCTTTGGGCTAAAACACACACAACAGCCATCCAATGCAAAGTATTGTAATACGGCTAAAGAAATTAGAAACTCTGGACAAAGCAGGAATTCCAGGTGGATTCAGAAGCTCTCCCCCTACTTCTTACCCCTACTCTCAAAGAGGAATTGAGACTCCCATCCCCATTTTCAAATCAGGCAATGGAGGTTTTAAAAAAAGTCAACGCATATAGCAAACTAATACAATAATGTATCTAACTTGTTCCCACAGTTCCTAGCCTCTATTTAATGCTTTCCTAAACCTTTCCCCTTTTTTCTATGGTGGGAACTAGTCTCTTTAATCTCCCAGTCTGAATCAAAGATAGCTGTTTGCAACAAGAACTAATGGACAAGTACTTGATTTGATCCACTGTGTATAGAACCAATCCATTCAACCCTTTAAATTCTCCACTGTGTATTGTGTGCAAAGCCAAATATGAAATTGTGCCAGCCTTTAAGGAATTTGCAAGGTTTTGTATTTGCAAACTTCATTAACTTCAGACATACCTGAATAACAACAAATGCTGAAATCCCTACCCAGATTTTATAATAGGGTACGGATGAAGAAAAACTAGGAAGAATGGAAATTCTTTATTAGATTGTCTATTCTTAGGGGTAAGGGGATGTGGAGGTGGGGTGCTTTGAAAAAAATTATGCTTAGCACTCCATCTGGCACACAGTAGGCACTTAAAAACTGCTTCTTAAGTGGGATTGAATATTAGGATGAACTTCAGCATTTTCTCTTTCCAATTTGACACACGTTCAGATGAGTGTTTTCCAAACAGAACATCCTTGAACTGATGTTTGATGTAAGGGATGCACATATACATTTAAATAACACGATTTGCAAGTGTTTACATAAAACGGTAAAGTTTCCTCTCAGGCCTTTACCAATTTAACATTGTATTATTTTTCCCTTTAGGTTATCATTTAAAATTTTTCTTCGCTGTTTTTCTCGGTTACACTACTTAAGAATGTCAAGAACCCAGAAGAGAGTAACTGCCCTAAAGAGTTCATAATCCAGTAACTAACCTTTCCCAAAAAGATTATTTTTCTTGAGAAACTGTCTGGGGATATGAAGAATAAATTCCCAGACAAGAAACCAGGACCAGAGGTTTTCCTCTCCGCGCTGGGGGACGGTGGGTTTGTGAATCGTGGGTGGACTGGTCTGAGAGTTACTGTCATGCAAATTTGATTAAAGGAATATTAAGCTTCAGAGAGTTCTATAGGGCTGGAGAAACGGTGGGGGCTGTCCAATAGACTGGGAATAGGTGTAAATTAAGAGTGCCTTGACCTGACATTTTATTTCAGGGGCTGGGAAGGGGCAGAGCAAGACTACAGGATCATAGATTTAACCTTGGAAGCAGATTAGTTTAGGAGAACATCTAGAGCCCAACCCCCTTCATGTCACAGAGGAGGAAACTGAGACCCAGAGTGACTCGATCCAAGGTCGCCCACGACCTTGGCCGGCGGAGACGAGATTCAAACTCAGGTCTCGGGCCTCCAACACACCCAGGGCTTCTTCCACTTACTGTTCCCCAACGCAGACCCTCTGGCCTCGGAGTTACGAGTCCGAGCGAAAAGGAGGGATCCTTTGAAGGTAACCGGGTAGAGAGAGTGTATGTGCGTGTGTGTATGTGTATGTGTATGTGTGTGGGTGCGCGCGCGCGTGTGTGCGTGTGTGTGTGTGTGTGTGTGTGTCTGAGTGCGTGGGTGAGAGAAGGGTCGGGTGGGGTTCAGGATCCCGAGGGGGAAGGGGGGTGGGTAGGAAGTTGGCACGTGGGGTGTAAAAGGGGGGAATGAATGGGAGGGAGAGGTCCGTGTGCGGGGCCGTCCGGGCGGTGGGAGGCTAGGGTGTCCCGAAGGGAGGCAAGGAGGAGGCGGGAAGTTGAGCATCCCCAGGGCGGCCTCCGCCTCGGCCGCCCCCGGCCCGCGCTGCTGTTCCCGGGGCGACGGCGGCGGCGCTGCTGCTCCCGTTCTCCCCGGTTGGTTGCCTCCCTGCTCTTGGCTTGCTTTCTCCCTCCCTCGCTAGCTCGCTCCCTCCCTCCCTCCCACCCTTCTCCCTCTCTCTCTCTCCTCCCTCTCTCTAGTCTCTCCTCTCGCTCGCTCGCCCTCTCTCTCCCTCTCCTGCCTCGCTCGCTCGCTCACTCGCTCGCTCTCGGGCCCCCCATGCGGATGTGACATTTCACGCCGCCGCCATTTTGAGAGGGAGCCGAGCCGCCGGAGGTGCGTCTGCTGCTCTGTCCGGACAGGAGGCGGAGGCCGCAAGGCGTAGAGCGCGGCGCAGCCGCCGCCGGAACCGCCGCCGCACCGACCCCAGGGCCCGAGTCTGGCCCGAGGCCGCCCCGCGCCCAGGCCGCCCCGCTGAGGCCGAGGCCGCTCGCCAGCCAGACAGCCAGCCAGCCCAGCCTGACGCCCGCCGGGGCCAGCTAGTTCCGAGCCGCCGCCGCCGCCGCCCAGACTCGGGCGGCCGCCGTGAGGGGGCTGGTGGGTCCGCGCCCCCCGCCCGGCTTACATAAGCCCGGGGCCGGCCACAGAGCGGGGGCGGGCCCCGGCGGGAGGGACGGAGGCAGGCGCGGAAGGGAAGCCCGTCTCGGCCCGGCCCGCCAGCCTCTCCCCCGCCTCGGCCGCCGCTCCCCCGCCTCGGCGCCGAGATTGGGCGAATAGCGAGCAAATACGTGCGCGTCTCCCTGCCCCCGCCACAGCCGCCGCCGCCGCCGCCAACCCCGGCCTCTGCCCTCCCTGCAGCCGCCGCCGCCGCCCCCTGCCCGCCGCCGCCAGCCCCGGCCGGAGCCGACGAGGACGACGAGGAGGAGGAGGCCGCCTCGACGCCGCCGCCGCCGCCCAGGCTCCTCGCTGCTCCCCGCTTCCCGGGCCCGCAGTCCCGGTCCCCGGCAGCAGGCGAGGCCCAGGCCGCGGCCGACATGAACCACCAGCAGCAGCAGCAGAAAGCGGGGGAGCAGCAGCTGAGCGAGCCGGAAGACATGGAGATGGAAGGTGAGCCGCGTCCGGGGGCGGCCGAGCTGGGGGAGCCTTGCGTATGCATGTGAATGTGAGTGTGTCTGAGCCTGGGCGAGTGGGAGAGGCGGCCCAGGAGGGGGGTTTGTTTTCCCCGGGGCCCGGTGGAGCCCTGCTGCCGCTGCCGCCGCCGCCCAGTGTTTTGGGTAGGCCCGCCGGCCCGCCCACTCTCCCTCCCGGGCCCGCGTGGGGGGTGGGGAGGGGGACGCTGCTGCCTCCAGGTCCCTTTCATTGTATGGGGGAGTCTAGGGAGCCACGCGAGATGCTCGCCATCTTTAATCGGGGCACGGAACCGGACGGCGCCTGGCAGCCCGCACACCCTCCCCCGCCGCCCGGCCCTGCCTGCACTTCTTGGCAGCCACCTAGGGCCGCCTTCCTCGGGCCCAAGAGTGGGGCCAGGGCCGGGGGCTACTGCGGAGGCCCCAGTCTTGGGAGAGGCTGCACAGTCATGCAGCGGAGCTGGGTGGGGGGGAGGGGAGGGCTGGGCAGGGCAGGGCCGTGTTGTGGTGGAGAGAGGAGGGGACGTGGGGCATCACGGACTGGGGACGGTGCCCGGCCCGAGGGCGCAGGGGCTCTCCTGTTTGCGGTCAAGCTTCTTCGGCTGGGGGCGTTGCTGCTGTGCTGAGGGGGACAGCTTTCTCAGCAGGGCACTTTGGCTAACCGAATTCGGGGTGCCTTCAGAGTGGAGTTTGGGCTAGAAAGCTTTTTTGGCAGTTGTGGGTGCATTGTTTATCTCCTTGTAACTATTCCTAGTCTCCTTTGGTGCCTCTTTTTAAAGGGAAACTGTCTAGGGGTACCCTAATAGCTTACTTTTCCTTTATGCAAAACATTTATCACTATGCTTTATCCATTAGGCATTCTGGAGCAAGAAGTTGTAAAGTGTAAAGTATCCTTAGGGCAAAACTTCAGTGGTCCTGCCAAAGAATATTTGTGTTTTGATTTCAGCAGCATTGTTGTAGTTAGGGTTAGGAAAGTGCTCCAGAGAGAGACATAGTTCTCACTGTGTGTGTGCGTGCGTGCGTGCGTGCGTGCGTGTGTGTGTGTGTGTGTTATGTGTTATTCTGGATTTAAAGGTTCAGAAAACTCACTTTTTGAATTACATTTGAGCCGTAACACAGGAGATCCGCAGTGAAATGTATACAGAAAGGACGTTTCACCCCAAAAGTACATACAAAACTGAGTTTTTAGACCTTTCAGCTTTGACTTAAGCTGCTTCTTTTTTTTTTAACCTACCTACTTTGATTTTTAAAGCTTTAAAGCTTTTTCGTTAATATGAGGTACAAAGTGAATCCACTAACTGTTTGAAACCATATTAATCTGGTCACACGTGGTAGCTGGGCATGTTTCAGAAGCTGTCTTTGGATCATTGTGCCAAATCTGTTTTTAAAAGTGACTTGGTTTTTCTGTACATGGTGAATTGGATACTATTTTCTTTTGATGTGAAGTTTGGTTGTGGGTTTAAGTCAACATAAACTTTCCTTTTGACTTTTGTAAGTTTGTCAGGCAAATTTATTCGAAAGAAATTTGGTTTTGACATGACAAAGTTTTTCAAATGAAAAATACTTTGAAAACAGTGCTTTTTTCAAAATCATACTATAAAGCTCATAATTTAAGATAAAATGAAAGGATATTTGAATTTTAGTGACACTAAGCTAACAGTAAAATCTGAACAAGCTGTACAGTTGATCAGCTTCATAAAATGTAAGAAGTAAACTTTTATTTTTAGGTATTCTGAATTCTTTTTCTGGGACTTTAATGGTTTGCAATAACTTGTTGATAATTGGATGTTAAGTGAGACTACCTTATTCAGATTTTAAAGAAATAAACTACTTAATTATTTGGCATATGCTGTATTTATTGATGGCAGTAATGAATGAAGCAGGGGCTGTATAGGAAGACCAGGTGATCAATTTCATTGTGCCCAAAACAGTATCTTAGGGTGGACATTATGTTGATTAAATCTTATCTAAGGGACTACTGAGAATTTCATCCAGTACTTTCTTTTAACTTCAGTAAATGACTTCATGCCATTTTGTGTCAATTAGCTTGTTCTAAAAAGTGGGTACTTTTCAGTTTTACTTTTCAAGCACTACTTTTTAACTATGCCCATAAGAACCAAAATGCTGTCACATGATGTAGAATTACATCATTAATAGATGTAGAATTCAAAGAAGTGGTCATTAGAGTTGGTGTCTTGTTAGTAAATATGTCTCTGGAATTAAATTCCAGTAGACTTAAAGTGCTGTTTCTTAAAAAAGAGTTACAGGATTCTTAAGAAAAAGTAGCAAAGACTTTCTCCAGAGTCCATTTCACTACTGTTTACTTATCTAAATAAGAGGCAGGTTCTCCTGTCATAATATAAAAAAGCAACTAATCAGACTTGGAATCCAAATACCTGGGGATGGACTCCACCCCCCTCCCCAACTTAGTTAGACTTCTGTAAATTGCAGCATCATACCTGGACCACCTACTCACAGGGTTTTGTTATGTTGTTTTGGGGGGTTTTTTTGTTTGTTGTTTGGGTTTGTTTTTGTTTTTTTTTTTTAAAGAATTTGCCTTGTAAACTGTAAAATGATATGTAAGTACAAGCTTCTATTAATTGGACTTCTTTTTTTTTTTTTTTAGCAGTCTTTTCCTCCAAAAAGGAATGTTTGAATTCACAAATCACAATTAACCAAAATATTGAAGGATAAATAACATGTTGGGGTTTTTTTAATATCCAGAAGGAATAATAGGCACTTAAAAGTAACTCCAGTTACATAAAAGTTCCAGTTTCAGAAAATACACTTTATAGGACTTCTTGCTGAAATTTTCGGGAAATTTGTTCTGAATGATTTTCTTGAAAACTGTATCTTCTGGAGGCCTGCAATTATCACAAAACACCCATAGTTAGTTATGTAGGTAGAAAAGTATTATCTTTTAAGAGAAAAAATTTTTAAAAATCTCTCTGCCGTGTACATTGTATATGCACTTAATACTTTATATATGTTGGGTTGTAGGTACTTAGGAAATGATTCTATGTCATGAGCAGTCTATGTTAAGAGAATCAAAACTTTATTATTATAGACTTAAATTTGAATTGTGGATAGTTTTCCTTTGGAGTTTTTCCAAGTCATTGTGTGTATGGGAAGGGAAAAGGGAGGGTTATAAGATAATAGATTTAGAGATAGAAGAGACCTTACAACCTCATTAAAATCTTTATTTAACATAACTTGTCTAGATTGTAGGTAACAAAGTCGGCATTTGGGACTCAGGTCTTCTGACTTTAAAGCCAGTGCTCTTTCCACTGTACTATGCATGTGGCCTTCCTAAAGACTGTCTGATAAGATACTACAATCTTCATGAGTGGAATATTATTAAAACTCATGTTTGGTGTCCTTGTAAGAGGAGTCTTGCTTCTAGGAAGAGAAGGGTCAAAAGGAAATCAGATAGGTTGGTTGGGTTTCCCTATCAGTAGGAAAGTATAGTTATTCCTTTTAATTGTACTGTGTTTCATAGAATTGGGTTTTGTTTTTATTTTATTAAATTTAATCACTGTTCTTAGCTATCAGCCTAAAATTGGGTTTTTAAATTTTCGATCCACTATAAAAGCGATAATGGAATGGAGCATGGTAGAAGTTCATTGGGTCTTGTAGTCTATTTGGGAATTCAGTTAGACTGATTAATTCCCTCTACTGCCATCCAAGATGTAAAAGTACTGTGAAGGCATCATTCAGCTTAGGGAAAACATAAATATACAGCTTTGAAGTAACAGTATCACTGTGGGCAGGTAGAGTCATCAGAGAAACTTCATTCTTCTCTAGGCTAATTTGGTAACCGTTTGGTAAATTTTTCATAAATTAAACTAAGATTCTCCCCATCTGAAAGTTTTTATTTCTCTTTCCTGTCAACCCCACCCTCAATATTTTAAAACTTCCTAGCTTTTTTTTTTTAAGGTACTAAACTAATAGGACGGATTATTTTCCTTACTTCATCCTGGATACAAAATGCAATCCAATAATTGGTTTTTATTCATTGTCCTACAAGATGTCTTTTGCTTTAACACACTTAAATGATTCCTTCCTGTTTGTTCATGTCAGTGTCATCTCTTGCAGTGTAAAATGCTGAAATAGTTGAAAGAGCGTCCATTTAACTTTTGGACAGCGTTTAACCTAGTATCATGAACAGATCAATGCTTACTGCTTTCTAAGTTATGAACAGAGTGGTATGGAAATCGCAAGGATTCCAGAAAACATTTAACAACTTCTGCACTGTTTCTTAGTCTTTTAAGTTTTCATGGTTGCAAAATTATCTTTTATAGAAGATGGAAATAAAAATTTTTCTCTTTGAACTGTGCCTTCCATCAATTTTGGTCTAGCAAAAATATATTAGATTAAAAATCCAGATTAACATGAATTGATGGGTCCAAAATCTACAATTAGATCAGATTGACAAAAAATCTGGCTATAATAAGTATGTAAGGAAATAGTGATTATCCCATAGGCATTTGTGCTGGATTTCAGTTGCTGATGATCACTGTTATAAAATTCCTTCATTGCTGACACTTGGAAATATGGAAGGAAATATGAAAGTTTTGTTTGTATTTTTTAACTGTCATGTTTTATAGAAATGACAGTCTATTTGGGCATTCATGCAGACAAGCTAAACCCAACACATTAGCTCTCTAGTAAAATCTAGTTTTAAAGTACTTTGCCTTGGATTCAGTTATATTGTGGATTGTATCATAAGTCATCAGTGTATAACTCATCACTTGTGAATGTTATCCCAGAATATGTATCATCTTTCACTGTAACAAGGATTCATTGATTCTAATGTGAATATCAGAGCTCCCATATATTTGGTAAATTTCTGAGATGTCAAGCAAATTCACCAGTTTATTCTGAAAACCTTGGAGTCATCTTTGATTCCTCCATCATCTCCTACTCTTCAATCATTACCTATTTCTTATCCATTCTTCCTTTCTGAAATACCTATACTTTCTTTTCCTGGCACCTCAGCATCTAGTCCTTTCTAGCTAGCCCAGGGATTCTTAACATGGGATCCATAACTTTAAAAAAAAATTTATTCATGATAATTATTTCAATATCATTGATTTCCTTTGTAATTCTGTATGTCTAGAAATGTGATTCTGAAAGGGTGTCCCATAGGCTTCACCACACTGCCAAAGGGTCTATGACATAAGAATCCCTGTTCTAATCTATTTTTGACATAATCACAAGATAAGTCTTATAGCTCACCTTTTGCTTCACCTGTTCTGAAGTCTGAGACTATAGAAGGGCCTCTAGAATCAAATCTAAACTTTTTTACCTGACATTCAAGGCATTTAACAGGTCTGTTTCTAACATTCCTTTCTAGGTTATTTTCTGCTTCTCCTCAGTTACATTTGTGTTCCTGTCAAACTGGATTACTACCTCATCATACATTCCATTCGTTCTCTGTACATACATTATACTCTTCCATTTCCATACCTTGGCTCATGGTGGAATCTGTATCAGTCAAAAGATAATAATTTTTTTTGGGATATTTACAAATGTCTATGTAAAGCCTATCCTTCTCCAGTTTAAGTTCTTCTAAACCTTCTTTAACCTTGCCTGTCCCCCCACCCCACCCCCTGAAGAAAATGGTCTTCCCTTCCCTTCAACTAATATAGAATCATAGCTCTAGAATTGATAGGTTCCTTAGAGAACTAATTCAGCCCTCTCAATGTATAGATGAGAAAGAGTCCCCTGTTGGTGAAGCAACTAAACCCATAAAGGTGAAGTGACTTGGTTCAAGGTCACAGAGTGGTAGAGGAAGGTCCCGTGACTCCAAGTTCAGTCCTTCGCTCTGTTTATATCATACTTAAGCAGCAGAGTATAGTGGGGAAAGTACTGGATTTGGAGTTAAAGAAATGGAGTTTTAATCCCACACTGCCGCTTAACTATTTATGGAATCTTGAGCAGGTTAAGCCTCTCCATAAAATGGGTGGGAGTGTGGACTAGTTATCCTGTCCATGATAGTTCTTTGTACCACTTTATGGCACTTACGCTATCTTCTGTCGCAACAACAACAAAAATCTTATTCGATGTTTTTGTTCTTACAATATCCACTATAATCTTTTTTTACTTCAATTATGTGCTCAGCAATGTCAGGTTTTCATTAGGTGTGTGACTTTAGGCAAAGCATTTAATGGCTCTGAGTCTGTTTCTTATCCCTTACCTGAAGGGGTTGGAATGGATGATTTCTGCAGTCTGTTCTAGGTCTTATTCTTAGTGAATTAAGTTAGGTACAATGTACTTTACTTTTATAATGTAATATGAAAATAAGATACTATGTAAGCTGAGACATTTTAATAGGGAAAGTATTTATTAAGCGCTTATGTGTCAGGCACTGTTTTTTTTGTCTTAGATAATGTCAGATTCAGTGTTGTTTTTCCCCCCTCTTCAGTTTTAAGACTGTTTAGTCCGGATTACTTAGAAAAGTCTTTTTCTAAATGAAGTCTAATAAGGTCAGATTTTCCAAAACTCTAATCACTCCTAATTTCCTAGTTAATGAAATTGCTATATATAATATATGTGTATGTATATATATATATATAATCTAGCTATTTTTTTTTTCTCTTTGGTGAGGTAATCAGGGTTAAATGACTTGCCCAGAGTCATATAGCTAGTAAGTGTTGCGTCTGAGGTAAAATTTGAACTAAGTTCTTCCTGCAAGGCTGGAGCTCTATCCACTGCGCCACCTACCTGCCCCACTTGCTATATATATTTTTTAAAGCTGTAGGTCACCTCTCTGGTTTTGTTATTGTTTCAGTATTATGGAATAGGTAACATGTAACTTGTGTATCTGAAGTGACATCTAATACATAGTTCCTCCTTGGATGACAAATTTGTAACAACGTAATTCTTGTCATTCTACAGTTGCAGTGTTAAATATAAAATTGTGTGTTGCTTCCCAAACCTAACTAATTTGGATAGTAATTTAGCAATATGGAGGTGGAAGGAATTTTTAAATCCTACTCATTTTCTTTTGTTTGTGTATGTGGTTTACATTTGTCTTGCATTATTAAAAGACTGCTTGAACTTTTCTTTTCTTTGGGACTGAAGAGAAGCTACTTCTTAAGTTGTTTAAAGTTTTATATTTGGAAAATTGATAGATTTAGAGCTAGAAAGACCCTAGAAATTCTCCAGTCCAATCCTTTCCATTTTATGGTTGAGGAAACTGAAACCCAGAGTGGTTAAAGGCCTGCCCAAGGTCACACAGGCGTAGCAAATACCGATCAGGATTGAAACCCAAGTTTTCTGACTCCAAATCTAGTAATTCTTTCCACTACACCATTTGACTAAAGTTTTGGTGATTTTAATTGTGTTGGAAGCAATTAATTTTTAACGGTACTGCTATTAAAAATAATTTTAGCGTATCTGACATGGTATATTGTTGCATATTCTAAGTTTTAACAAAGCCAAGTGTCTCAAGTTAAAATCTTGTTTTCCACAATCTATAGCTTCAATAAAGTATTTTTTTTTTGTTTTGTTTTTGGCTTGGCAGTGGGGTTAAGTGATTTGCCCAGGGTCACACAGCTAGTAAGTGTTATGTGTCTGAGGCTGGATTTGAACTCAGGTCCTCCTGAATCCAGGACCAGTGCTCTATCCACTGCCCCACCTAGCTTCCCCTTCAATAGAGTGTTGAAAAGTAAAATAATAAAAATAAAATAAAGCATAGCTTGGATAAACATTAGCAAAAAACCTGCAATTCTTCATACACTGAATTATTTCATTGTATAGTGACTTTTACAGTAAGACTACAGCAAAATCATAATCCCTTATCCAATACTTCCAGGAATTAAATGGCTGTGATGTTTCTTTTTGTTTTTTACAAATTTATAAGTAGAGATTTATCTTGCAAAGTAAAAGATCTTGAGTGATAGAATTAAATAAAGTTTGTCTTCTGATAACAAAACAAACAAAAAAACAGGTTGGCCAATCTTTAATTAGATTTAGCTTATGGGAAAAATACCTGTGCTCAGTTGGGCTAATGAGTTTGATTTTAGAATGTTTCAGGATAAAACACTGGACTTGAAAGTCAGGAAGACCCTAGCTGTATGATCCTGGGCAAAACTCTCTGAGGCTCAGTTTACTAATTTGTAAAATGTGGATGAAAATAATACCTACTTCACAGGATTATTTTAAGGATCAAATGAGCTATGATATATGTGAAATAATTTATAAACCTTAAAATGTCAGCTGTTTTTATTTAGAAGACCCCAGTTTAATTGAAGTAGTAGTAGCACCTCTGACTAGGCTACTTAGTTTCTGGTAAAATATTTCATTTAATGCCAAACTTACAGATCTCTGATTTTTTATTTTGACATTCATTTAAAATTTTTTCAATTCCAAATTCTCTCCCTCCAGCCCTCACCTCACCCCACCCCCATTGAGAAGGCAAGCAATATGATGCTGAAGTGAAGACATGTGAAGTCTTGGGAAACATTTCCATATTAACCATATAGATCTCTATGAAAGTGCCATGGCTTCCATTTTTTATTATGAGTTTCCTTACTTTTAGATCATCACTCTTAATAGAATAACAAATCCCAGGAGGAACAGTAGGGGAAAATTGTGAATATAGGTAACAGTTGTATTTGGTTTCACTTGACTGTGGGGGGGGGAGAGAAGAGGAGATTGGGGGGGTTAAGAACAGGTTAAGAACCCTTTTTCTAGAAGCAGGTGGTTTTTAATTATTGTATTGAGATACACTCTTTGCAAGGACAAATATAAATTAAAGGGTTAAGAAACAACACACTGAAGAGCAAAGTTTAAAAATGAATGAATATATCATTAGAACCTTTATGAATGAGTCTATAGCATCTTTTGTTTTTATTTTTTAATCTTCAGAAAGCATTAGGGTAGAACCTATCCTAATCACTATCCACTGCTGCTTTTTCCTACCTTTTTTTTTTTTAAACTTCTTTACTCCCAAGTGCCAAACCTTCATTGGAGTTTTGGTCCTTGAAAATATGATTCTCAAAAAATAATTTGGAACTGTGTCCAAAATTCACCAAACTACCTGTAACTCTAGTGATACTCTAGTGATACCCCTCCTAGATTCCTAAGGGATGAAAGAAAGAGAAAAATAAATATTTAATACAGTTTTTGTTTTTGTTTTTTGAAAGCAGAGAATTGGAAACCAAGGAAGTGACCATCAATTGGAAGGGTAGAACAAATTGTGGTATATGAATGTAGTAGATTATTGGTGCACTATGACTAGATGGGCCTGGAATCAGGACTCAGAGACAATTACTAGTTTTGTGATCCTGGGCAAGTCACTTAAACTCTCTTTGCTTCAGTTCCTCATCTGTAAAATGAACTGGAGAAGGAAATGGCAGACCACTCCAGTGTCTTTGCCAAGAAAACCCCAAATGGGGTCATGAAGAGTCTGATACAACTAAAAAATGACTTGAACAACAACAAAAATGATGTGAAAAAGAAAACATGGCAAGACTTTTATGTCCTGATGCTGAGTAAAGTAAGCAGAACCAGAAGAACAGTTTATAAAAGTACAACAGTTAAGAAAAACAACTTTGAAAGACTTAAACTTCAGTACCATATCTCCAGTGAACCTATGATAAAGCATGTTACCCATCTCCTGACAAGAGAGGTGATGGACTCAAGGTGCAAAAAGAGACATACTTAAAAAAAAAAAAGTTCACTATATAGATTCATTCTTCTTGACTAGATGTATTTTTTTTTTGTAAGAGTAGGACAGAGTAGGTAGTGATAAGGTTCTCTCCACCCCCCCATCACACCCTGCAGGTAACCCTGCACACACACCTGCCACTGCACAGGATCAATGAAGCATTAAAAATGCACAGAAAATTTATTACATACTTAAGAGGGAAAGAATGATTATGTAATAAAGATTTGAAGTTTTGTGTATAACTAACCTTTTTCTGTTCTTTGTGTCTGGAAGTGTTTGTTTTATTTAGTGTTCAGAATTATTTTTCAAAGTGTATGGTTCAGGGGGTGGTTAGGTGGCGGTTAGGTGGCACAATGGATAGAGCACCAGTCTTGGAGTCAGGAGGACCTGACTGTAATGGGGGATACAACAGGCAAGCAACCGTGTAAGAAAACAAGCTATTTACAGGATAAATGGGAATTAATCCACAGAGGGAAGGCACTAGAATTAAAAGGGATTGGGGAAAAGCTTCTTGTAGAAGGTGGGATTTTAGCTGGGACACAAAGGAAGCCAGGGGTAGATGGGGACACAGTGGATAGAGTCAGGAGTCAGGAAGATTCATCTTCCTGAGTTCAAATCTAGCCTCAGACACTTACTAGCCATGTGACCCTGGGCAAGTCACTTAACCCTGGTTGCCTCTCTCCCCTTCCCTCCCCCCCCCCCCAACAAAGTATATGATTCATCGAGTTCTTTGTATGTATAATATGGTTCACAAGCAAAGCAGATTAGGGGCCACTAAGTGATCTTAGTGCCATAGGAACTCAAATGTTCCATTTGAAAAAATAAGCTGGTTGGTTGATTTAATTTCCTTCCCCATAAAATAACAGCTATTCAGTAACGTAAGATCACCTGAAGTAAAATATCTCCCTGCACATGTATAAGTATTAGTATTCTTAAAACATTAATAAAAATTTCGTTTGGGATCTTACTGTTGGTCACCAACAGATATAAGGACCTTGAAAATGATGTGTATAAATTTATAATAAAATTTCTGAAGGCATCATGGAATAGCTCAAGTTCATTTTGGTTTGAGTTTTACACAGGCATTAACCATTGATTTGCCTCAAAGAACAATAGAATTGGGTATTCTAGAATTTTAAATCTAGGGTATAGATACCTCTTTGTTAGTTTTCCTTCTTCCTTCAAACTTCCTCTTAAGTGTGGATTTCCCTAAAAGATTTCTCCTGAAGCCCCCCTCTCAAAAAAAAAATCTATCATTTTCCAACATGTTTTCCCTTAAAGGAAAGAAAACGTAATCATATTTGTACATAACATTTTTACCTTCAGTCTTTACATGGAGGGAGGGATGTATGTTTAATCTTCTATTCTGGAAAGCCAAGAATGCTAACTGCAGTTTCAGTTCAGTTGCTTCAAACTTCAGTTGCAGTATTTTATTCCCTGTATGTGTCATCCTTTTGGTTCTGCTTTGTCTTCAATCTGCATCACTTGCTTTTCTCTGTGTTATCCATTTCTTGTTTCTTTACAACACAATAGTATTCCATGATATAACTTTATCACCTATGTTTGTAACCTGAGTCATATGTGATTTTTTCCATTCCCCTTCTCCTTCAGTCAATCAAATTGCAAAGTTCTATGTTTAATTGATTATTTAACATTTTCAAAATTTCAGGCTTCCTTATTTAGCTTTTAAATAAGTAATAGAATTTTAACATTGGAAAGGACTGTAGTATTTATGGGCCAGATGTTTGAATTGTGTCTCAGTGAGCTATGTAGGTTTTATAAGTAAATTAATATTACAAGCTGATCCTAATTTTAGTAGAAATTATTTGGTAACCCTTAAAGGAGAGATGACATGTTCACTTCCTGTGTCAAGAGGAAAAACCTAATACCAAATTGACCTGGCAAAGCCTGAGGATACATTCGATTTTGAGAGTAAGTTGCCATCTAATGTGTTGTGTGCGAATTAACAAAATATTGTGCAACTTAGACATGTTATACCAGAGAAATTTAGTAACAGGCAGAATTTTTAAAAAATAATTATTTAATTCTTCATCTTTAGCAGTAAAAGCCATTTATCAGAATATTTTAGGAATCTGAGCAACAATTTATTCAATATCCAATTGGAGATCCAAATTACAGTAACTATTCAGTTGTATTGTTAATGTTTCCTTTAGAATCAGAAATTGGTGTCACAATAATTTCAGTTTATTTTATGGTAGTTAAATAAACCTCCGAATGTTTTTTGGAAACAGGCAATGTGGCCTCTTACCCTACTGATCTTGAGGCAACTCTGCCCTGTTAAAAGAAGGAGGTTGACTCAGTTTCTAAAGACCAATTCCATCTCTGAAATTTGTGTGATATACTTTTTGTAAATTATAATAAACTTAATCACAGCATAAACAAATATTAAAGTGTACAAATAAAGTTGTTCTTGGAACTATAAATTAGGCTATTTATAGTTTTTAAAAATGTGTAAATTGAGATTTTACTGCAAAGCAAATGCTCCAGTGATAAAAATGAATGGCCCTGTATATGCCACAGTACTTATCGAAGCACTTTTTCTAGCAGCAGAGAACTGGAAATAGATACCCATTGTTCGGGGAATGGCTAAACAAGTTGAGTCCTGAATGTAAGGGATATTACCATTCTGTAAAATACTTTGAATATGATGAATCAATCAGTAAGCAGTTATTAAGTGCCTGCAATGTCTGAGGCTCTATTCCTATTTCCTTATTATTTAGTCAAGAACAAGTACATACATGAGTATAGGACATAGGGACTTGACCTGGAATTGGAATTTCATGGTTATAGGGAATTCCTGGGTCTGAGGAAACTTCCCTCTGTCAATTCAGATTGGCACCTCTGCAACTTAACATGCATAGTTGCCTAGCCTAAAGCACTGATGTTCAGTGATTTGCCAAGGGTCACATACTCAGGGTATGTCAGTCTGGCTAGGACTGACTTTGTACCACAACGTCATAGTGTTTCAATATTGTGTGTATATATATACACTTTATGTATTACTAATATAATATACATGCAAACCACTTGTTAGGGAGGGTTTCTAGCATTTGGGGATAGGGAAAGGCTACATTTGTATAGAGGGGAGCTTGACCTGCATTTTGGGAAGGGAGGGCTTTTATGAGACAGAAGAGAGGAAGGGGGAGCATTCTCCAAGGATGATGAACAAAGACAGGGAAAGAGTAAGGAGTAAAAGAGTTGAGGACGCAGACTTTGAAGATTGATGGTACCTTCAACAGAAACAGGAAAGAAGAGTGGAAAATGAGATATCTCTGGAACATCCAGTTTGACATGTCCAATAGGCATTTCTGTGGTTTGATACTGAAAGGGTAGGCTAGGGCTGAATACATAAGATCCATGACTCATCTCCCTAAGATAATTAAACCCATGAGAGGTGATAAAGTTAACCTAGAGAATGTAGAGAGAAGGAGGAAGGGCCCAAGATTGAGCTTTGGGGACATGACAGTAGAGGGAATGACATTGATGATAAGCCAGCAGAGGATATTGAGAATAGTCAGGTAGCAAGAAAACCAGAAGAGAGTAATTTCACCAACCACCCAAAGAGGAGGTGTGTCTAAGAGGAGGGAGAAAGGTCCAGAAACATGAAGACTGAAAAATCCCATAAAATTGGAGGGCAGTTTCAGGCAGATTACAAAGGTGAGGAAATAAATAAGAGGAGAGAAAGCGATGGCAGCTATTTTTGGCTCAGAAAGGGGGGAAGGTTATAAGATAACTTGAGGTTAGTGGTAAGGGCTTAGGAAGATTTTTTTTTATGGATTAGTACAAACTTGAACATGTTTGTAGGCTATAGAGAAGAAACCTGTAGATAAGGAGAGATTGAAAATTAAAGGGGTGGCCATCTCTTTATCAGAGGACGGAGCGAAGAGAATTTGCCAAGGGCTTTTTAGAGGAGAAGGGGGAAAGAGAAGAGTGGCAAAAAACCTGTTTTCTCAGTAAAGTCAGGTTCTCAGCTAAAAGAGGAATGGGAGTGTGACAACCAATTAGGGAGGAATGAAAGGATTGCATTGAAGGCCCCTGTTAAGGTTAGATAATGTAAATTTGTTGGCATATTAAGACTTATGCACTAATGCAGAGTTAAAGTAAATTGGACCAGGAAAATTGTATATACAATGCCTAAAGCAACCTAAATGGAAAGTACAACAAGCAGTGTTGTAAAACTGTGATGACCAAATTTGGCCTCTTGGTCTTTTTTTCCCCCCAGAAATAGGGATCTGGGTATGGAACACTATATTCTTTTATATAAAGAATTGTTCTTTGGGAGAAGGAAGGGGAGGAAAACATTGGGGAAATCTAGATTAATGAAAAATAAAAGATTTTAAAACCTATAAATGTGTATATTATCATTACCAATGTAATAACAAAATCATCCTGTTTTCATGAACACATTGTTGCACATGTAAGAGATTTCATTCAAGTAAGGAAAGAAGTTAATTTATGAACCAGATTGTTTCTTAGTTATATTTGATACTGCAATATTTATCTCACTGGTGTGGTTTCTTCCCCTAATGACCTAAATAAACATTTCATGTCCTCTCATCATGTGTAATGTTGATTCATGTCTTTCCTAAAACTTCCATGAAGAATCTGCCAGTAGTGTTGAAATATTCCTTTGAACAATTTGAGGGCTTCTGTGCAATACTTGGATTTTCCCTTGGTTATCCTTTACTCTCCAAAGCTGATCTTTATTGAAAATTTTATAACTGTCTTGTCCTTCCTCCAAAGTTTCATGAACTACTAGTGTAAAGACTTAATTTCTTTTTAGACAACTTTAGCTTCAACTTGTGTGTACTAACATAATCATATTTGGATTCATGTGTTACCATCTAATTATATCTACAAGCACATTCCTTTTTCTATAACCATAGTGGATATTCCTTTTTAAGTTTGTAAAACAAGTGAGTTGACATAGGAGGTGATCCCTAAGTCCTTCACACTCTAAATCCTGTGAACTCTGTTATTGTTTAGTCATTTTCAGTTGTATGTCGACTTTTTATGACTCCATTTGGGGTTTTCTTGCAAAGATACTGGAGTAGTTTGCCATTTTCTCCAGCTCATTTTACAGATGAGGAAACAGGTTGGCAGTAGGGTTAAGTGACTTACCCAGACTCACACAGCTAGTGTCTGAAGCCAGATTTGGACTCAGGATGATGAGTCTTCCAGACTCCAGGCCCAGCACTTTAGCCACCGAACCACTTAGAGTGGGTTGACAGTTAATTTTTGTGGAAGGAGCATTGAGGTATTTTTTTTTAATGCCTGGATTCTAGTCCTATATATCCTTTAAGCTTTAGCTTATTGTGACTTTGAGTAAATCATCAAAATTCTAGGATTTAAGATCTAAATTCCCTTTTATTCTGTAATTTGTCAGTTGGTGAATAGCATTCTTTATAAAATGTCTTTGAATAAGAGCTTAAGAACACTTGGTTCACATATGTGTTATATCCCAGATTTGGGGGAAATTAAGAATAAGGGAATTAGAGTTGTTAAAAACTTAAACATTTTTTGATAACTAGGTTTTTTTGGCTTGAAACTTCTTGTACCAGTTTTGGAGTGACTGGGTTTTCTTTTTTCTCTCTTATCTATGTACTCAAAGAACTGTTGCCACCTCTTTAGAAATAGATAAGAGATGAGTGGAAACACAGACTTGCCTTCTGTGACAGTTTGTGCCATAATCCATCCTGTAGTTGCCTAATTCCTGGTCCTGAATAAAGAAGGTACAAAATCTGACATTTTTAGACAACTTCTGTAATCAGAAGTTTAGACTTACTTCATTTTGCAAGGTACTGTGTGTAGCTGTTAGGAGTTTGCATGGTTGATGATCTCTAATCAAAAAGTACACTAAAATACAGTTTGGAAAAAGATTCAGGGAATAATCTCAAAGTCTATGGCCACATTCAGGTAATGTGCTTCTTTGGTTTCTGGTTGTACTGAATTATTGCTACTTCAAAACCTTTCCTGTCTGATTGGTGATATTAGAATTATGATGCTGGTAATTTGTAAAAGAAAAGGAAAAAGTTCCTTTTTATCTCTATGCCATTTGTTTCTTCTTTTTAATGATTCTTCTGCATTAGACTTGGTATTATTTTCCAGCTAGAAACATTAGTGTTGGCAGGATTTAGCATAGTAATAGTGTTGCTAGTTCAAAAAGAGTAGTTGTGAATTGGTCATAACTATGCTTTTTTCTAAGTTTGAATTATTAGTGTAATAACTTAAGCTATTTTAAGCTTATTTCATTTACAATATACTTAACATACAATTTTATAGTCAAAAGGCCTTTTACCCCCGTTGGCCTTTGACATGTTACCTAAAGTACTCATTTTGATGACCATTCTAAAAAACTGACACTTCCATTCCAACAGTTTTTTTCTTATATGAAACACATTTAATACAAAAACATAAGCTTCATTAAAATCGAAGTCAGTTTGCATATGCAGTTGCAAATTCAAAAACAGAAATGACAGTGTTGTTACCTGAAGAGGAATTTAGATTTTAAAAACATTGACAGACAAACAAGAACATCATTACAGAGTGATAAAAATGTCTAGCAAATTTATATTCATTCTCTACTTAAAGTAGGAGAAAAGCAACCTGGTACATACATAGTGCATAGAAAGCTGCCATTTATATATGCTGGTTGTGTGACCTCAGTGTTAGGTAACTCTCAAAGATTGTAAGTTGCAGAGAAGGTAGTGACCTGTGTTAGTAGAGAAAGTTCATCATGCCAGTGAAATTACATGGGTCTATTCTGTGTAGCCAGAAAAGTTAAATTCATATAAGAAACTGATAGCAAGAAGAAGAAACAGACTTTTGGGCTTTAGAATTTTATTGATATATGAATGAATAATCCCCCATCCCTAACCAGTGATCCATCCCTTTAATTTAAAAAAAAAAAGATTTAAAAGAAGGAAAATAAGGCAGTTGAGCATAAAATAACCAACACATCATCTGAGCCTCACAGAATGTTCTGCACCCATAGCCCCTTACCTCTGCAAAGAAGGAAGGGGAGGTGCCTTTTATTTCTTCTGAGTCCAAGCATAGACTTTTTCACTTTTTTAAAACTCCTGACATTTTATAAAGAAAGTAAAACCAAGAATAATCATAATAAAACACTTACTCACTAGAAAGCAAAGGTAAGAATAACCAAAATATTACAGTATATTCATAAAGTCACACTTCAAGCAGTGTTTGTAGGCATATGCTAATTCTAGCCGGAAAGACATATGAATAGGGTAACTCATGGCCAGGGGAGCACACAACTGTAAGCTACAGGCAAACTTTGATGTCCTTAGACTCTTTCACTTTATTTTAAAATTTTTATTATTACTATTATTTTACTCTTCCACTTTAACTGAAATCTCTATAGCAAGATAGCTCACCCTTGCCTCTACCAAAATATTTTACCAGATGACTAGGTAAGAAAATCTCCTGAAACTTTGGGAATGTTTCCTAAATTCATGCTGTCTTTTAAATGGACAGGTTATGTACACAGTAACAGCAATATTGTACAATGTTCAACTATGAATGACTTAACTATTCTCAGCAATACGGTGATCCAAGATAATTCCAAAAGATTCATGATGAAAAATGCTATCCACCTCCAGAGAAAGAACTACGATGCAGATTGAAGCATGCTATTTTTCACTTTTTTTCCTGGGTTTTTGTTTTTTGGGGTTTTTTTGGTCTTTGCTTTCTTTCAAAACATGACTAATGTGGAAATGTTATGTGATTGCACGTTTATCACCTATGTTAGATTGCTTCCCCTCTCAGGAAGGGGGAAAGGAGGGAGAGAATTTAGAAACTCAGTTTTTAAAAATTAATGTTAAAAATTGTTTTTACATATAATTGGGAAAAAATAAAATATTATTCCAAAAAATAAAAAAAGTTAAAAGCCACCTGAGAATTTGCATTTGAATCTCCATGAGCTCATGTTTTAAAATTTTATTCAAAATGTCTTTGGGGATAGAGGTCAATGGCTGTTTCAGGTACCTTCTTGGTACTTGCATGGTCACATGCAAGCTCACCATCTCTTGGATTTGTACTACTTTCAAAATCCAGAACTTGTAGATTCAGTTCTGACCACACCCCTCCTAACTTTCTCCATCTAACATTTTCTCACTCACATTAAGCATATTCTGTGCCCTGGTTGAAAACTCCAATTCCATAATCATTTTGTTTTCTGCATTCCCAGTGCCTGGCACAGTGCTTGTAATACAGTAGGTATTTTAAATGCTTTTTGATATTGATGGTTTATCTTTGTCCTCAAAGTCCATTTCATCCACTCTGGGCTTCCTTTGCTTTCAAACTCAGCCCTGCAAAGGGTGACTTGTCATTTTTGTAGTTTTCCTAGCTACAGCACTTAAAGTCCGTTGCCCTTTTAACATTGTCATTCATGAGCTGCAAATTCTCATTTCTGTGAGTGATCTCCATTGTCAGTTTCCTAGAGTCTAGACCTCCTGATTAGGAAAAAAAAAAAATCAAGATAAACTAAGCTGACCAAATTGTGCCTCAGGTGGGCTGTGCTGGGTTGATTCCCTATCATTTGCCAAACTTTCCCTTTCCCCAACCCTGCTTTCCAAACGTCCAACACTTTTAACCTCTTTCTTTAAGAGTGAGACCATCTAATATGTCTCTTACTCTACTTTCCTCCCACCATTCCTCAAAACTTTGCATCATTTGGAAAGCATTTAAAAAACTTTAGCACTAGTCTGACTTTGGTAAAGTTATTTTTGATGAGTTTTATATTTATAGTCTTTTCCAGTTTGTGTGTGAGAATCAGATAATTTTAATTTCACTCTTTCACATATAATTTCATGTGTTCTAACTTATACAGATCTGGGGATTAGTTTTTCTAGAGAAAATTCTCAGTCTTAACTTACTTGCTTATATATAATTTTGAAAGCAAAAGATGTGTTTTCTTTAACACTCTTTAAAAAACACTTTTAGAAAGTTCATGTTTTTTTTAATTATTTTATTTCATATTTTGGAAATGATAATTTAAAAGAATGCTATTGAATAAGGTAAGGATGTGGCTAATAAGACTAGCAGTGTTTCTAATGAGGTAGTTTTGCAAGATAATTTAAAAATCTAGATAATCTAGGACCTGGTAAAAGAAATGAATTATTATGCAAACTATATGCTTGACTTGGTGTACTACTATGTCAATGCTGTAGTGGTTAAAACTCAAATACGTTCCGCTACAAAAAAGAATTCAATTTGACAAACATTTTACAGAGTCTCAGAGGTCATCTAGTTCAATTAATTTCCAAACAGGATTCTACTTTAATATTTCTGACAGGTGTTTATTTAGCTCCCACACCTAGTATGTACAAGTCATTGTATTAGTGGAACTTGGAAGACATACAGCAACCATCCTTGTTATCCATTTAGTTTTTAACTGAAACAGTTGAATCAAGTAGAGTTTTATTTGAGACATAGGAGACAGATTATTTTAAGGTTACTGCTTGAAAGTTTCTTTTTTTTAATTAATGAAAATCACTAATGTAATCAGGCAAATTTGGAGTATTATAGTTTTATCTTGTTTAAAATGTCATATTCTGCTTTTCTTACTTGAGTTCATTATCAGGAAACTAAATGTAAACTCTATTTAACCTTTTAGCCTTTACCAGCTGGGAATGTGACTTGTTATATGATATATAACTAGAAGAGAAAGTGTTGTTAAAATCACGTGCATCAAATGTAAAATTGCTTTGAAAATTAAAACTGGATTTAGGATGAGTTTTTCACGTTGTGTAATATATTACATTGTAACCTGTTTTAAAGAAACAGTAGCAATAAGTATTCTTATTCACTCCCATTCACTTTAAACACAAGCTCCCAGTGTATCCAAAATCTTAGGCATCTTGAATTGTGTTACATTTTGCATCCAAGAAATATTGGGAGTCTGTATTCTGACTTTCTGTTCATTCTTTTGTCAGTCCACAAACTTTAAAAGCACCTACTATGTGCAAGTTACTGGGAACAAAGAAATGGAACCATGCTCTTATCAAGAGAGTCAATAGACATATAAGTATATGTAAAACAAGGAATTTTTTTCTGTAAGAAGAAAAATGCAGCTTGGGGAATTAGGAAAGATCTCATGTAGAAGATGGCTTAGCTTTGAAGAAAAGAAGGCAAAGGAGTGATTCTAGACAAGTCCCAAGACGTGGAAGTGAAAGAATATTGTATGAACAGCAGGAAGGCCCACCTAGCTGTATTGCCAAGGAGAGTAATGTGACCTGCCTGTAAAGGTAGGAGCCAGGTTATCAAGGGCCTTCAGTGTCAGAGGAGTTTAGATTTGATCCTAGAGTTAGTAGGAACCCCTGGAGTTCTTTGAATCCAGCAATTACATGGTTGGAATTGTGCTTTGGGAATGCTAGTTTGGTAATTGTGTGGAGGATGAATTGGAGAAAAGGAGACCACTTTGAGAACAGTAGTTCTCAATTGCAGTAGTTCAGGGAAGAGGGGAATGCTTAAACTAGGATAGT
This sequence comes from Vombatus ursinus, assembly GCF_900497805.2. Lineage (NCBI taxonomy): Eukaryota > Metazoa > Chordata > Mammalia > Diprotodontia > Vombatidae > Vombatus > Vombatus ursinus. Next base: position 53,934,627 of record NW_020954610.1, read on the forward strand.
CTTCATGTGAATGGAGAGGAAATAGGCAACATCTGGCATCTGATTGTATATGTGGTTTGCATGGAGGTTACTCCAGGATTGCAAACTTGGGTAACTACAAGGATGGTAGTATCCTCAACAATAATAGGAAGTTTGGGAGATGAGTCAATTTTGAGGAAAGATAATAAGTTTTGTCTTTTGAACATGTTGAGTCTGAGATGTCTTAAATAGTCTGGGCAGTATGTAATGATGGAGCTAGAACTCAGAAGAGAGTTGAGGCCTGGTTATATAGCTGTGGGAACTATGAGAGAAATGGAGAAAGCCCAGGATGGAACTTTGCACTCTTATTAATGAACAAAACATGAAGAGCCACCAAAGGAAATTGAGAAAGAGCAGACAGACACAGATGAGAAGAACTAAGAGGAAATAGAGTCACAAAAACCCAGAGAGTAAATCAATGGTATCAAATGCATCAAAGAGTTCAAGAAGAATACACACTGAGAAAAGCCATTAGATTTGGTAGAGATCAATAGTAACTTTGGTTACTATAGACATTATAAAATATATGGGAGGCTACCTACCAAAACAAACCCAGGAACTATATGAACACAATTACAAAATACTTTTCACACAGATAAAATGAGATCTAAATAATTGGAAAAAAAATCAGTTGCTCATGGGTAGGCCAAGCTAATATAATGAAAATGACAATTCTACCTAAATTTATTTATACATAGTATCAGACTACTATATCAGTCATACCAATCACACTACCAAAAAATTATTTTATAGAGCTAGAAAAAATAACAAAATTCATCTGAAAGAATAAAAAGTCCAGAATATCAAGGGAAGGTGGCCTCGCGGTAACAGATCTTAAATTTTATTAATGTGGTGGATCGGTGGAATAGGTTAGGTACACAGGACACGGTAATCAATGACTATAGTAATCTACTGTTTGATTAAACCCAAACACTCCAGCTTCTGGGATAATAAGAACTCACTATTTGACAAAAACTACTGGGAAAACAAGAAAATAGTATGGCAGAAACTAGGCATAGATGAAAACTTACATCATATACCAAAACAAAGTCAAAATGGGTACACGATTTAGATATAAATGCTGATACTATAAGCAGACTGGGAGAGCAAGGAATAGTTTAGCTGTCAGATTTATGGAGAATAAAATTTATGACCAAACAAAAGATAGAGAACATTATGAAATGCAAAATGGATTATTTTGATTATATTAAATTGAAAAGTTTTTGCACAAACAAAGCCAGCGCAACCAAGATTAGGAGGGAAGCAGAAAACTGGGAAAGAATTTTTATAACCAGTATCTCAGATAAAGGCCTCATTTCTAAAATATATAGAGAACTGAGTCAAATTTAAAGAATATAAGTCACTCCCCAGTTGATAAATGGTCAAAGGATATGAACATGCAGTTCTCAGAGGAAGAAACTAAAGCTATCTATAGTTATATGAAAAAATGTTCTAAATCACTATTGATTAGAGAAATGCAAATCAAAACAGCTCTGAGGTACCACATCACACCTATCAGATTGGCCAACATGACAAAACAGAAAAATGATATGCTGGAGAAGATGTGAGAAAACTGAAATACATTGTTGGTGGAGTTGTGAACTGACCCAACCATTCTGGACTATTTGGAACTATGCCCAAAGGGTTATAAAACTCTGCATACCCTTTGACACAGATACCACTTCTTGGTCTATATCCCAAAGAGAGCATACAAATGGGAAAAGGACCCACATGTACAAAAATATTTCTAGCAGCTCTTTTTGTGGTGGCAAAGAATTGGAAATTGAGGGGATGCCCATCAATTGGGGAATGGCTGAACAAGTTGTGGTATATTGTGCTATAAGAAATGATAAGCACACAGACTTCAGAAAAATCTGGAAAGACTTGTATGGAGTAATGCTGAGGGAAGTGAGCAGAACTAGGAGAACATAGTACACAGTAACAGCCATGTTGTATAATGACTAACTTTAATAGATTTATCTCTTCTTAGCAATGCAAGAATCTAAGACAACTCCAAAAGACTCATGATGGAAAATGCTGTCCATATCCAGAAAAAGAACTATGGAGTGAATGCAGATTGAAGTATATTATTTGCTTTCTCTCTATTTTTTTTGTTTGTTCTTTCTCGTGGTTTTTTCCATTGTTTCTAATTCTTCCTTACAACATGACTCACGTGAAAAGAGGTTTAATATGAATGAATATGTTTAAGCCTGTATCAATTTGCATGCTGTGTTGGAGTGGGAGGAGGGGAAAGATAGGGGAAAGAAAATTTGGAACTCAAAATCTTATGGAAGTGAATGTTAAACTAAAAATGGATAAATTTTAAAAAATAGTAACTTTGGAAAGAGCAGCTTAAATTAAATGAGGTCAGAAAACAGATTGTAGAGGAGGTGAGAAAAGTGGAGTGGGGCACCAGTTGCAATTTCAACTGAGAAGGAGGGAGAGATATAAAATAATAGAGAATGGTAAGATCTAGTGAGGGTTTTTAAGGATGTAGGGGAGGAGGGGAAGTTGGATGGGAAGATGTAGTGGTGGAATTGGTAGTGGACAAAGGAATTAGGAGGGGCATAGTGAGGCCAAAGAAAAAACTTAGAAGTAATAAAAGAATGATAAAAAGGTAAGCCTCTCTTATATAAAAACTCTGTCTTTTCCAAAGAACTGGAAAGTTCTAGCAAAGCCTTTTCCATCTTCTTCTGTGACAGTGATTTTTTTTGAAACCCAAATGTAAACCTTTACAGTTATTCCTATTACATTTAATCTCACTCAGTGGAGTTTTTACTAACCTGTTAATTTTTGTCAGTCCTGACTCTGATCCAGCCTTTGTGTCATCTAGCTTGGTGTCCCTTGATTGGAGAGAGAAAGCTCGTGGGTCAACAATAGTTGCAAAACCACCAAAGATAATCTAATATGCACATACCTTTTTCCTAAATTTCATGTTAAGTGGTATGTTATAAAAAGTGGGAAATTTTCTTTGCCTCAGAATCATGCCTCTTGGAAAGAGGCCAATATCTGTGTACTTGTGTACATAAAACACTACCTTCTTTAATCGCCAGATGACTTAGACCTAGCCTAGAGTTCTGGCTCAGCATTGGTCTTTTCTTGAACTTATGCTATCATCCCTCTTAGGATCAGAACCAAATAACTGAGACCTTTAGATAATATGAGTTGAGGGATGGGACTTGTGCCTTCTTTATCTTTTGTCCACAATAATGTTTTGGCTACTATTAATAAACTACATTTATTAGATTTTTATAATGAGGGTTTTGTCTTTGATATTTTTAATCCCAGACTATACAGTTGATCACCACAGAACCCTCAGGTATTCCACAATGCATATTCTCCCAAGTTGAAGTAAAGTTATCAATAACTATTCCAGCCATTCAACTAGGTTCAGATCAACTTAACTATACTAGCACCTAACCCACATCTCTTCATCTTTTTCACAAGACTTAACATCTGAAGGTTTTATAAAATCTATATCAACAATATTCTCCTTATCAATTATTATGTTAAACTGTCAGAAAACAAAAATGAGGATAGTTTGGCACAACAAGTTTATCTTTCTCTTTTTACTGTATTTTTTTATACCACCTTAATTTCCTTATGTCTTTTCCTCTTTCCAAAGCCACACCTGAAAGAAAGGTAGTTCAGTAAAACCAACCAACACACCTATTGTATCTGGTAGTATATGAAGTATCTTATTACAGGGGTGGGGAACCTGTGGCCTCAAGGCCGAATGTGGGCTTCTAGGTCATTGGGTGTGGCCTTTTGACCAAGTCCAAGTTTTGCAGAACAAATCCTTTTATTGAGGGCATTTGTTCTGTGAAGTTTGGATTCAAAGGGCCACACTTGAGGACCTAGAGGGCCACATGTGGCCTCAAGGCTGCAGGTTCCCTACACCTAACATAGTTCTATCGCATCTTCAAAAAATGGAAAATGAGGTAATTTTTTTCAACTCATCCCCTGGGCCAAGTTTGGGCATTCATTACCAGGTTTTGTTGTTGTTGTTGTTGTTGTTGTTGTTGTTGTTGTTGTTATCGTTATCCAGTCTTTCATTTATTTCTAAATACCTCTTCCCTCCCCAGCAAGCAATCTATTTGTAACAAAGATTAAAAAATGAGGAAATAAAAATACAGTTCTCCAAAGCAGAATGCATCTGCCAAGTCTGACAATGCATGCAATGCATCACAACCCTAGCAGCTTGCACCTTCTTCACCCCCTGCAAAGACAGGAAGTAGGTGTATTTTGTCATCTTTGGGGCCAGACTTGGTCATTATAATTACACAGGGCTCAGGCTTTTATTGTTGTTCTTGCCTTTCACATTGTAGTAGTCATAATGTGTGTGTTTTTCAAGATACTGCTTACTTCATTCTACATCAGTAGAACATGTCTTTAAAATGGTAAATTGGTTAATTAGTGATCCATATTCATCTCTTTAGCTAACTTTCCCTTTTTTCTTGTCACAATTGTTTCCCTTTGTGTCTTCAGAATTTCATTCTTGAGCCTTCTAATCCTCTTGTGTGTTTGTTTCCTTGTATGAAATTCAAGGGATTCGGGATTTACCATTTTCCCATTGAACACTTTGAAATCTCTTCCTGAAATCTAAGGTGCATGTCAGCCTATGCTTCATTTGCCCTTTTTTCCTATCAAAATTCTGAGATGGAGTGATCACTTCCACCTTGTTAAGATTCAAGGCCTCTCATAAAAGGAAGCTTATCTCATTAGTTCATCCACCTTAGAAGCATTTTGTTGTATTTAACATGAGACTGGGGGAAGGGCCTCTTCTTTCCTTAAGTTATGTTATCTGTCTGGTTTTTTTGTCCCTACTTTTTTGTTTGGGGTTTTGGGGAGTTTTTTCCACTCTGCATCACTTCATGCAAATCTACCCATACCATAAGTTTGTTTAGTCATTGTTTTCAATTTTTAAAATTCCATTTTTTTTCCTGTACATAAAGGCCACTTGCTGTCATTGATCTGTGTAGTGTAAATCTAGTTGTGGGAACTCTACAGCAAAGCAACAAGTTAGTGCCTTATTTTACACATTTCCAGATTGGTTCAACCATTCTGGAAAATAATTCATATTTTTACTAGCATTGAATTATAGTGTTTGGCTTTCCACAGTCCCTCAGTCATTAAATCTTCTCACCTTTGCACATTTGATGAATATGAGGTAGTAGCCCAGATTTATTTTAGTTTGTGTTTTTCTGATACTTATTTTGAACAGTTTTTAGGTTGATGGGTTGCATTATTTTCTTTTTGAAAAATAAAGTCACTTTTCATGATTTGTGCCACCACCACCATAGAACTAACCTCTTTATAACAAATTAAGTACAGTAAAAAAAAAACAACCAAATATATCAATCATTTCATACCTATTGTGTACCAATGCCTTGCTGGTAAGCAGGAGGCAGCTTTGCAGGGTTTTTTGTTTGTTTTACAGAGCAATAGTATACTTGTCTAAGAAAAAACTTTTTAAACATTTCATTTTCATTTCTAAATATGTTCTTCCAGGAACAAATTAAAGAACTTGAATCTTAGGGGTATGGAATGGCTAAATGAATTGTGGTATATAAATGTAATGGAATATTATTGAGCTGTAGGTAATGTTGAATGAGCTGATTTCTATGAATCCTGGGTAGTATGGACTGATACAGAGCTAGTGAGCAGAGGGAAGAAAAAAAATTTCTGCAAGGACAACAGCATTGTAAAGAAAAACAAATTTGAAGAGCTTAAAGAACTCTTTTATGTAAACATTTTCCTTTAATTGAGATATGTATTAAAACAGTATTAAATTCCTAAAAACTGATTAGTCACTTCTAAGATTCTTAATACCCTTCTAGGAGACCAAAGTTTAAATAGACCTGAACCAATTTAAGTTCCCCCTTTATTTCTGAGATAGATAGATGTTTGTATATGTTTGTGTATGTGTGTGTATATGTGTATGTAAATATCATATATTCTCCAATTATAGAGGGAGAAAATAGCTTTTCTGCTTTCTTACTCTCCCCTCTGAGATTGTTTTGGCATTTTCTTTGTGTCCCCAGAACTTAATACAGTTCTTTGTACATTATAAGCACTTGATAAATGCTTGTTAATTAATTCTTTACTTTCCATATTTCTTCTGGGCTTATAGGTCGGCTAGGTGGTGCAAGGCATAGAGCGCTGGACCTGAGGTCAGGAAGACTCATCTTCCTGTGTTCAAATCAGGTCAGATACCTATTAGCTGTGTGACCCTCAGCAAGTCACACAGCCTGGGCAAGGCTTAAAGAACTCTTAGTGTCTCCAGAGGGCCTATATTAAAACCTGTTTCTTCCTAACAGAGGTGATGGACTTAATGGTGCAGAAAGAGACACATTTTTTAACATGTCCAGTGTGTGGATTCATTCTGCTTGACTAGGATTTTTGATGGGGAGAGGAAGAGGAAGAGTAGTTGGGAGGGGGAAGAAGAGGGCTAGCAGTTATACTTTTTTTTTAAAGAAGGGGGCAGGAGCATTTTTTTAAAAAATGCACAGGAGAAAAAAAGAAGGAAGTTCAAAAGGAAGAAGAGTTTTGAAAGTAATGTGTGGAATATATACTTAACAGTATTTTTTTTCAGTTACATGTAAAGACAATTTTTAAGTCATTTTTGGAAAGATTTTGAATTCCAAATTTTCCCCCTTCCCTTGTCCCAAGACAGCAAGCAATCTGATGTGGGTTATACATGTGCAGTTATGTTAAACATAATTCCACATTAGTCATGTTGATACACACATTTTAAAGCAATTGGTATGAAATAAAGATTGGTACAGTTTCATATGTAACATTCTTTAGGTTATTTTACACATCTACAGAAATGCTCATTTAAAAAATTCTAAACAATTTTATACCTTGTGGTTTCTTAGAATAGGGAGAATAATCAGAATATTCTTCATAGCTGTGGTTCGGGCCATTTAGAGTATGAATTCTATGTTCATTGGACAAAAAGTATACTTTGAGTGTACTTTGGTCATTCCATGATCTTATTGTTAGTACTCTCTCCAAGGGAGGGGTTGTAACTTTCTTCTCATTCTAATTCTTGCCCCTTAGCCTAAGGGGATCTATGCAATAATCAATAAGAAACTTTGCTTTATTAAAAATCTGATATATTTCCAGGCATTGTGCTAAGCATCGGAAATAAATATAAAACATCAAATAGTCCCTATTCATAAGCTCCTATCCAAAGGAGTTTACTTTTTATTGGGAGATGACAAGTATGTTTATAAGCATAAGTAATATAAATACAAGGTACTTGGGAGTATACCATGACCAGAATTGGGAGTAGAGGGGTAGATCAAGAAAGACTTTATGTAGAAAGTGATGCTTGAGCTCCTAATTGAAAGAATAGAGGGAATATCTGAGGTGGTATAAACCAGGTATGGGGGTAGCATGAAAAGTTAAAATTATGTGAAGAGAGAAAAAGCCAGACATGCTAAAGTCCTGTCTTTTCAGGTCTTTGAACATTCTCTGGATACCAATTCAGCATTTTCACTGTGTGTCTGTTATCCTTCAGTCTTAATACATGAATGTTGCCCCTCCCACCATTGTGGTGGAAGCTTGGCTATCAACTCATCCTATCCTCCCATAAGACTTTCAGAATAAAGTTCATTGCACGGAAACAGAAGCAAAAAGCAAAAAGATCAGGTGCAACTCAAAGAGGAGACACTGCAGAAGGACCAAATTATTATAAAAAAAATAACTACCAACATTGATGTTGTCCAAACCCCTTTACCATGCCACCAACCCTGTTAAGTAAAAATGGCACTGCCTTTCCATCTTGGACTCTCTCTGCTAAAGTGCAGGCATTTAAACAATCATTATTTGAGACTGTGCCCCTGTCCTTTGGTTTTCATGGATTGAGTTCATGAGTTAAGTTAAAAAAAATACATCAACAGTTTATTTTGAATTAATGTCATCTGTATTCCTGTTTGTATATTTGAAGTTACACTATAAGAAGCAGTGTCCATAATGAATCAAGTTGCTGGACTAGGAGTCAATGAGACCTGGATTCAAATTTTACCTCAAACACTAGCTGTGTGACCCTAAGCAAAGTCACTCAACCTCTCTGAATTCCTCTGTTTCTGCCTGTATAAAATGTACATAAAATACCACACAGGTTTGTTGTGGGGATCTAATGAAATAATGAGTATTATGATTTTCAAGCCTTTAGTGCTACATAATTGGGAGCTGTCTAAACCAGCTTATGTGTAGGTGACTGAAGAAATACTGTGTTTTGTTCTATGTTGTTTGGAAGTTAGTCTTGATGTTGGCATCATTAGCAATATCTGCATGTTTGGAGAGATCAGCCATTGTAGGAACTAGAGAAGATCTGTGTGAATGGCTTCTCACATTATTTGCTGAAGATGCCTTCTAATAAAGGGCATCTCTGGGGAATTTTTTTTAATTTAAACATTTTCTATATGTTGAGATTAACCAGCAGTTCCATTAATACCTAGAGGAAGTTTGGTATAGTGGATAAAGTCACTGAACCAAAAGTTTGGAAGACCTCTGCTCAAATCCTAGAGACAGCTACTAACTGTGTGACTGGCCCTGGGCAAGTCATTTTACCTCAGTTTCTTCATCTGCAGCAGAGTTGTTGTGAGGATCAAATGAGTAAGTATATGTAAAGTGTTTTGCAAACCTGAAGGTACTATGAATGATAGTTGATGTTTTTTCAGACAATTTTTAATAATTTTTAGTTCCTGTAGAATTTTCTTTCTCCTCCCTAAGTAAGCAATTTAATATAGGTTATACATGTGCAATCAGAAAAAACAGACCAAAAGAAAAGTATCACAAAAAAAATAAAGTGAAAATAGTATGCTTCAACCTTCATTCAGACTCCATCAGTTCTTTCTCTGAATGTGAATAACATTTTCTATCATGAGTCTTGAAATTATCTTGGATCATTGCATTACTGAGAAGAGCTAAGTCATTCACAATTGATCATGGCACAGTGTTGTTGATACTGTGTACAATGTTCTCCTGGTTCTGCATCAGTTCATGTAAGCCTTTTCAAGATTTTTTTGAAATCTGCCTGTTCATCATTTCTTATGGCATAATAGTATTCTATTACATTCATATACTGCAACTTGTTCAGCCATTCCCCGGTTGATAGGCGTCCCATCAATTTCCAATTCTTTGCTAGCTAGTTGTTATTATTCAATATCTTTATGGATGTTCTTAGAGTTGTATAGTTCTTAGAAACTAGCAACTTTCTTATTTTTAAAACACCATCACTAGAAAGGGACAGGACTATACTGTATTTTTAAAATTTTTCATGGGAATCCACTAGAAATTTATTACCCGGTTTCTAGCCCATTGATTGGCCATCTTTAGATAGCAAATGCAGTCTTTTGTCTGTCTCATATTACAGACACTTTAAAAAAATATTTTGGGGGCAGCTCTGTGGTGCAGTGGATAGATCACCAGCCCTGGAGTCAGGAGGACCTGAGTTCAAAAACGGCCTCAGACCAAACACTTAACACTTACTAGCAGTGTGACCCTGGGCAAATCACTTAACCCCAGTTGCCTAAAACAAAAAATATTGTGCCTGCAAAAATAGGGTGGTAGAGCTTTGGTTTTAGATTCATCGGGTGATGTTTAAAGATGTTGAGTATCTCCCCCCAAATTCTTAGCCTGATGCTGTAATAGGGCAAAAATGAGGTTCTAGGATTTGTACTTATAGCAACACAGACCCACTGACAATATAGTTAATGTCATTTTTGCTAATATGGCCATCTGGGGCCAGCAGATCCCTTTTGATGAAATGAGCAGAAAGTTGAGAGGGAATAATAATGTCAGTCACTAGAATAGCCTGGTCTCTTTGGGAGGTAGAATCAAGTGAATATTAGGAGATAGACCAGTAATTTACCTGTAATTGAAACAAAAATTCCCTCTACAAGTATATCCTTGACCTCTAGTGACTGCAAACTCACTACCTCCTGATGTAGCCCATTCCAGTTTTGGACAGCTCCAGTTCCCAGGAAGATTTTTCATCATAATTCACCTGGAATCTGCCTTCCTTAATCCAAGTAATTTTTTAAAAATATTGAACAGAAATAGGAGTGAAGACAGCCCTATAAAATTCTTTCATCTAGCTTGATAATGGTCTCTTACTCAATGTTTTTCGTTCAACTATCTCTGAAATCTCATTTCATTCCATCTACATTACTACATTATGGCCCTTATGTACTGCCTCATATTAGTTGTATGCATGTCTTTCTGTAATTATGTTCGGGGGCAGCTAGGTGGGGCAGTGGATAGAGCATTGGCCCCGGATTCGGGCGGACCTGAGTTCAAATCCAGCCTCAGACACTTGACACTCACTAGCTGTATGACTCTGGGCAAGTTACTTTACCCCAATTGCCTCACCAAAATAAATAAATAAATAAATGATATGTAATTATTTTCATCTTGTGTTCCCGTTGCATCCACCAGTGTCCAGCCTATCATATTAGGTCAGTTATTATCTAACAGTGTGGCTTTTGGCTACTGACAACCTTTCTGAGATTTAATTTATCTTTAAAACAAGTGGGGTGGACTGGAGCCACTTAGATCTCTCAAATTTTGAGTTAATAGATTTGCTGAAACCCAGATAGACTATTTGCATCACTTGAATTAAACTGATCAAAAATTGAAATGACTTCAGTCTATTCTGATTTGCTCTTTTTTGGGCCCATGTTAGATTCCCTTTCAGAATGCTCACAAACCATCCTGTTCTATAGTTTTAGGAGGTCTTGGAGTCAAGTTCATTTGCTTGTAGTGTGAAGAAGTCACCTTTAAAGAGGTTCAATACTTGCTAATAATTCTGGTCCTTTTCCTGATTTTATTTGTTTTAAAGCAGGTTAATCTTGATAATTACTTCTGCCAACGGGAATCATATCCATTCTTCAAGGCTCACATGTAGCTTTCTTTGCCCAATCCAACTATCTTGCCTCTGCTTCTGGTCTTTCCCTTATACCTTATGGCCACTACTACACTATTGAGAATATTGGGACTGTTTCAATTGTGAAGGTATCAGATTGGACATGTGTGAATACTTAATATTTATTGCATTGAATTCTTTTTTTAAAATCATCATTGATGTCTTTTTATGCCTCATTTTCAGCTGTACCCCACCAGCCATCCTGTATGACAAGATTTTAAAAGAGGGAAAATGGCTGTTTGGCAAAACCAACCAACACTTCATTTGTATCTGACGGTATATACAATATTCCATGCCCATGGTACCCTTCCTTTGGAATTAATTTCTTAACTTCTCCGAGGCTAAGCTTGGCTACAATTAACAGAATTGAGCTGCTTCTTTTTTTTTTCTTTCCTTTTTCATTATTCTTGTCATATAGTAGTTTCCTGACTCTTCTTACTTGACAGCATACAAGTCTTTTGATGTCTATCTAAATTCTCTTTTTCAACATTTCTTGTGGTACTGTAATATTCCATTTGTTTTTTCCATTTTGTACACTTTGTTTTGCTTTCTAAAATGATTGTAACAATTCATAGTTTCCATGCTTGTATTTTCGCTTTTCAGTCACCTTCCATTTCTAACACTATGCTGATCATGTAATAGACACTCAATAAATATCTGTTGATCTAAAAAATAGTTTGCTATTTAGGAAATTTATGGTACAGATAAATACATTTATATAGGGCAAACCATCAAATACTTAAGGACCATTGATTTCTCTGCTTCTGTCACAGATATTTAAAAGTTTTGAAAAACTTACTGAAATGATATTGTGTGTGTTTACTTTAGTCTTTTGTGTAATGTGACTAATTAGAGAAAAGAATTATTGTATAGAACTCTTACATGATCACTAAGGAGAATGAAGATGTTTCTTGAAGGCAAGCCTAACCTGAGTTCAGGTTCTGCTTAGAGTGGGAAAAAAAGCATCCTGCCTGATTTATTGAAGCAGAAACAAATTAAAATGCTACTTGTATAGTGCTGGGTAGAATAAAATCCAATTTTTCCTAGAAATAAATTGGCAACCAGTGTGCAGTTTTTTAAAAAAATTCACCTGTCAAATAGCTCTGCTGGTTATTTTAGCAAGCCAGAAGTTTCATTTTCAATGGGCATATTAAGGGCAGTGAACATTTCCATTAATCAATTGTTGTAGTGCCTTTTGGGTAAAGAGAATTGATCCTATTGGTGCTGTGCCCATTCCAAATCAACCTCAAAGTCAGAATGACAGGTTAGGACAAGGTAATATGATGATATCACTGAGAGCAAAATATCTTTTAACAAAGTTGGTCTCAGCATGGAGAGGAAAGGCTGAGGGTAATTTGATCTTTTAACCATTGGGTGGTTTGGTGGCTATAGTTGAAGTCACTCATGCTTCAGGAGGCCAAAATCTGAGCTTTGCTTAAATGCCAAGCCACCTGCACCATGTACCTCTGTTGTCTTTGTGTAATGAGCTAGGGAGCCCTTCTGAGAAAAGGGGGAGTGCTCACTTTTAAGGTATTTATCATTAGAATTTTGTTGTTCAATCATGGCTTTTGTTTGACCCCATTTGGTGTTTTCTTAGCCAAGATATTGGAGTGGTTTGCCATTTCCTTCTCTCATTTTACAGATAAGCTTAAGGCAAAGAGGTTATAGTTGACTTGCCCAGGGTCATACAGCTGGTTAAGTGTTTGAGGTTGGATTCAAACTCAGGTCTTCCTGACTCCAGCCCCAGTGCTTTATCACTGTGCTACCTAGGTACCCTTCATTAAAATATCTTCTTAATTAATATCATCCTTCCCACTTGTCATGTAGGTTGAAATATCTTGGCTACTCTTAGAGAGCAAAATTCAGGATTCTCAATTAGAAGTAAATTTTTAACACTTATATTGGGCTGTGAGAAAGTTTACCTACCCACTTGACCATGAGGGTGTCATACTATGAAATGATCCATTTTAGGTGTCATAATGAAAAGCCAGATTTAAGTTATTCTACCTGTGCTGCTGCATTTGTTTTAGACATTGAAAAAATATTTTTTATATTAAAATACCAAAAAACCATTTCTGATATTATTATATTATTTTCACATAGTAGTGATATATTTTTTTAAACCTAAAATACAAATAAGTTCCATCATTTTCCCTCTATACTTTTTCCTTTGGTGACCTCCTTCTAGTTCCATGGGTTCAAATATTTTTTCATAAGTGACTGTCCTGAAGGCTACTTCAGCATTACCACATGTTTACTGTACATTTTCACCTGCATGGACATCCAAAATGGACATTAGCATTCCTTTTTTTTTTTTTTTTTGCCATTATTATCCCCTTTTTATTTTTTTTAATTAATTTATTTTGATTTGTCAATAATCACTTCCATATGCTTTTGAGTTTAAAATTTTTCTCCCACTTCCTCCCCACCACCCTCTCCAAGATGGCACACAATCTGATATAGGCTATACATTTACATTCATATTAAACATATTTTCACATTAGTGATGTTGTCAGTAGAAATTAAAACCAATAGGAGGAACCATCAGAAAGAGGAAACAAAACTCAACAGAAGAGAAAAAAAATAACAATTTGGCTTCCATAGTTCTTTCTTTGGGTGTGAATAGCATTTTCCATCACAAGGCCTTTGGAGATGTCTTAGATCCTTGTATTGCCAGGAATGATTAAGTTTATCAATATTAGTCATCATACAACGTGGCTGTTATTGTGTACAACGTTGTCTTGGTTCTGCTCACTTCACTCAGCATCAGACCATACAAGTCTTTCCAGGTTTTTCTGAAGTCAGCCTGTTCATCATTTCTTATAGCACAATAGTATTCCATCACATTCATATACCACAACTTGTTCAGCCATTCCCCCAGTTGATGGGCATCCTCTTAATTTCCAATTCTTTGCCACCACAAAAAGAGCTGCTATGAATATTTTTGTACATGTAGGTCCTTTTCCCATTTGTGTGATCTTTTTGGGATATAGCCCTAGAAGTGCTATTGCTGGGTCAAAGGGTATGCACAATTTTATAGCCCTTTGGGTATAGTTCCAAATTGCTCTCCAAAATGGTTATATCATTTCGTAACTCCACCAACAATGCATTAGTGTTCCAATGTTCCCGCATCTTCTCCAACATTTATCATTTTCCTGTTTTGTCAGGACATTAGCATTCCTCCAGAAATCGTCCCTGCAGTTTTTCTTGAGGATACCACCACAAGACACCCAAGTTGACAGCCTCTCAATCATCCTTAGTTTTTCCCTCTCACTTACACCCCATGTCCAGTCATTTGTCAGGTTTCATCGAGTTTACATGTTTATCCTGTCTTGATGAGGAGCCACTCTAGTTCAGGGTTCTTATCTTACTTGATATCTTTATTCTAACCTCTATTCAATTTACTCTGAGTCAGCCTCCCGTATAGATGCCAAATAATTTATCCCTAATTAATTCCTAATAATTTTCTATGTCACTGCCCTACTCAGAAAGCTTTAGTGGGCTCCCTGTGTGTAACCTGTGGGATAAAATACAAACTCCCTAAGTTGGTATTTAAGATCCCCCCCCCCACACACACACACACCAAATCTATCTTTTCAGCCGTTAGGTAGTCCTCTTTTTGGCTGACCCCATACCTGGAATGTACTCTTTCTTTAACAGTATGCTTCTTATAATCTTTAACATATTTCAAGGCCCTGGCACACCTATGGAAAATTAATCATAATTTCTCTCTGTTGCCCTTTTCCATTTATCTTGCATTTATTTATATACATATTATCTCTATTCTTTTGTAAAGGACTCTAGACTGCTCCGTGGATTTATTTGTCAAAGTCAGCTTACTAAGGAATCAGACTCTTAATCTGAATTGATCCCACAGGGCCATACTTCTTTTCTCTCTTACCATATTCCATATTAAAATCACAATCTCTGATTTAAAGCACCTGAGTGAACTAAAGCTTATTTTGTCCTTCTGTCATAGTGGCCTTATCCTTTCAGAGGTACCTTTCCCTACAGTATGAGTCCTATCATCTAACCAGTCTCTACCTTTTCTCTTCCCTACTACTCCACCATACTCCAGATATAAATTTTTTATTACTTTTTTAATCAGAATATAGTGTTACAAAACCTACAGTCTTTTAATGTCACGGCTAGTAGGTCTTGTGTGATTCTAATTGTGGCACCACCATATTTAAATTGTTCTTATTGCTTGTGATGTTTTATCCTTGAGGTTTCAGAATTTGACTATAATATTCCTGTTGTGTTTTCCTCATAGTATCTCTTTCAGATGGTGATCAGTAGATTTTTTTCTATTTTTACTTTCTCCTCTTGTTCTAATGCTTCAGGACAATTTTCTTCATTTATTGCTTCTATTGTATCGAGATTCTTTTTTTTTTTTTAATTATGGCTTTCAGGTAGTCCAGTTATTCTTATGTTTTCTCTTCTTGATCCATTCATTCTCCTGTTTTTTTCACTCTTTATATTTTGTTTTATTATTTCTTGATCTCATAACTTCACTGGCTTCCCCTTGCTCAATTTTGATTTTCAATTAGTCATTTTCTTCCTTAAGATTCTAGATAGTTTTCTTATTGGTTGACTTTCTTTTCATAATCTTGTTTTTCTTGAATCATTTTAAAAAAATTTTTCCTCAATCTCTCTCATTAGATTTTTAAAGTTTTTAAGTTCTTCTATGAATTCTTTTTGAGCAGGTGACCATTTGACGTTACTCTTTGGAGTAAAGAGGGTTTCTTTGCTTCAGTATTCTCCTCTAAAGATGAACCCGATCTTCTCTATTCCTATAGTAACTCTCTATGGTTGGATTCTTTCTCCTTTGCCTCTGCGTTATTTTTTTATTTGTAATAGCTTAGTTTTTGTTATCATTTCTAGTTCTGTGGTATGGAGGGGGTGCCGCTAGCCTCAGATTCTCCTTCTGTTATCCCCTTTGGCCTGGAACCTAAACCAAGACCTCTAATCTCCTGTAAATGCCCACAGCCAGTGGTGTCCCCACCCCACTGCTTCTGCACTCACCAGTGTGGGCACTGGTTCCTTCTCGTTGCACCACCAGCCACCCCTCCCTACCAGCGTTTCTGCTGAACAACTGGGTCTGGTGTTCCTTGTCAGCAGAGGTTGTCTCAGTCTTCCCCAGCTTCCCACACTGTCCTGGGGGGTAAAAGTTCCTGGCTGAGGCCAAGGTAGCCTCCCAATTTAGCTAACCCCAGGGTTTGCCACTTGTTGTTTAAGTGGATCTAGCCTGGAGGTGTTTACTCTAAACAGGGACATCCTGGGCTTTTTCTTCAGATCTTCTCCAATAATCCCAACAGGAATCCTGTTCTACCTCTACTCTTATTTATTTATTTGTTTCCAAGCTCTTGAGAGCTTGGAATTTTCTGACCTACTCTGCCATCTTCCCAGAATCCTCCTCTCTTGATTTCTGTAAAAAATAAGTTACCCTTTCTTCAGTTTTCCTGAATTGATGGTTTTTACTCTAGCTCTAAAAAAATTTAGTTAATTAAAATAAATAGCTCTAGAATTTAGTTAATTAACCTTGAGCTAATAGGTTTTCTATAATTGTGAATTATTTTGTATGCTTTAGTTCTGCCAAATGTTTGTGGAGACGGGGAAACACACACACACACACACACACACACACACACAACCCATTAGAGTGCAAACTAACGTTTGCTATTTGGAATTTGCTGCCTTTTCCTGCTTGTTTGCCAGTGAGGTTGTTAACTTATGCCCTATTGTATCTTTCTCATGCAACAGAAGCAATGACAAAACTCACAGCTTTGAAATTGGCAGATCTCATGTACCGCCTGAATATATACATGTTTGTTCTTCCACGTGTAGTACTCCCCCCACGCCCATCATAAGTCTGTGCCTAATCTTCCTTATTCTCTCTCTGTCTTTTGGGTACTAGCTTATAAAATTGATAGTTTTAAATTTCATCAAACCAAAGGATTGTGTACGTAATGAAATGAAGGGCTGCCAGTCCTTTAGGGCTATTTAAACCAGTCTTCCTATCTGTTCTATTGCATTTGCCAATTGGTACTTTGCACATATGCTTTAAATAAACTACAGTTCTTTCACCTTTAAAAATGCTTTTTTAAAAAAGCCATTTGGGGAGGGGGGCAGCTAGGTGGCACAGTGGATAGAGCACTGGCCCTGGTTTCAGGAGGACCTGAGTTCGAATCTGGCCTCAGACACATAACACTTACTAGCTGTGTGACCCTGGGCAAGTCATTTAACACCATTGCCTAGCCAAAAGAAAACAAAACAAAAACTGATTGGGGAGAAGAGGGAAGAGTGGCTTTTTGAAGGGGGTTTGTTGATCTAATGAAATTGACCTAGCATGCTTCAGACCTTTCGTAGAAATTAGTGGTGTGGTAGTTAATGTTAGGCATCTAGCTGAGTTGCATAGACTAGGCTGATCTATTTTTTGAACTTGGGGAGGTTAGGTATGAGCAACATTGCTGGGTCAGAGTGGAGGCATGAATCCTTAGATCTGGAAACCACAAATGGGAGAGTTTTTTATTTTTTGGTAGCTAAGAGATGGCAAAGTGGAGAAAGCAGCATTTTTAATGCAAGTGAAAGCTGAGTAGTTTTTTGAACTGAGTTTTTTTAAGAAAATTTTTAAAATTAATTTATTTTGATTTATCAGCAATCACTTTCATAAGCTTTTGAGTTTAAAATTTTTCTCCCCCTCCCTCCCCAAGACAGCACGCAATCTGACACAGGCTATACATATACATTCCTATTAAACATATTTTCACATTAATGATGTTGTAAGGAAGAATTAGAACCAATAGGAGGAACCAGAAGAAAGAAAATACCAAAATAGTGTGCTTCGATCTGCATTCGAATTCCATAGTTCTTTCTTTGGATGTGTGTAGTATTTTCTATCGTGAGACCTTTGGAGATGTCTTAGATCCTTGCACTGCTGAGAAAGACTAAATCTATCAAAGTTAGTCATTGCACAACGTGGCTGGTGTTACTGTGTACTGGTTCTGCTCACTACAATCAGCATCAGTCCATACAAATCTTTCCAGGTTTTTCTGAAGTCCTCCTTGAGCCGAGTTTATAAAAGAAAATTAAAGTCTAGTGAAAATAGCACCAAATTTTCTTTAGGGAAAATTTTAAAATTTAAAAAATTTTAAAAGCTAACGGCTAGTTTAAGTTGAAATAAGGTATTTGAAATATATTTTAATCTTAAAAGTGAAAATTAATGCTTAGAAGTTTGAGACAGTTTTGAGCAGAGACTCTGAATCACGGGTAAAAACTCACTCTTTAGTTGGTGGCAGTATTCCCCTAGTTTTTGTTTTGTGGCATAAATATTTTTTTCCCAAACCTTTACTCTGCAAACTTAAAAGTTATGAAATTATACGAGATGGACAAATTATAACTCTTTTCTTGGCCTGTTTCATCCGCTAGTGAATCTCAAATGCAGAATTAGTGATAATACTATCATTTCCATAGCAATAGACAGATCTTCTTGCATGAGTTAGTAGTTCTGTAGTTATGACATCACAAATGGAAGCTAGTGGGAAGAGAAAGCCTGAGCATCTTCAATAATAGTGGAGAAAATACAGATCTTAAACTGGCCAAGTATAGGCCTTTTGTGTATGTGTTATATCTACTCCAGAGTAAAAGCTCTTCTTTAAAAAGGTACTCTGTGCTTTTCTTATGTGTATATCTGTATATACTCAAATTGCAAACGGTTTACTTTCCCAAAGAATTTCCCCTCAATTGAAAGCTTTTTCTGTTTATGTTTGGGTCTTGTGGATTTGTTTTGGAACTCTAATTGGCTTGTTCCATTTTCCACAGAAACAGGATCTGTCTGTGACTTAATATTATGGGTAAGATTTTGTAGGTATTTTATGATAGGATTTACATATGAACTTTTGGCTTAAGGTATTGTGATTGTTAGATTTGTGATGTCTAAAAGTTGAATATTAACAAAATCAGGAGACCTATTTATAGCTAAGTTCAGCCATAACTTGGTCAAGAAAATTTGAAATAAATAAAGCTTAAGATTGGCAAGTGGAAACCATTTAAATTATTAATTAGCATAGGTGTGTTTATTTTAAATGGCACATTTGTAATTATTGTTTTTGAAAGAGCATTGTATACATGAGACATTTCTAGAATCTAAGAGAAGCTAATCATATTTTGTTTTTGTGCTCATAGAATTTTCTGTGAGTGGGCTCTCTGGTTCATCGAATTGCTGTGAATTATTTTAATCATTAGTTTTCTGGCTGAACCATCAGACTGGACAGTGTTTTCTTAACCAGTTACCTGCCCAATACTTGTAAGTTGGAGTCACAGAACCCAGCTATTTAAAGTTAACTTCTGGTAGGATACCTGGTTGCATAGTATACTCACAGACTAACCCCATTAGGACCAGCCAACTTTGTCTCAAGAGCAACTGAATAAAAGAGGGTAGTAAAAAGCTAGTAGCATTATTTTTATATATTATTAACATCACATCATTCAGATGACTCTGGAGCAGTTTCATTAGTGGCATTTTGTATTATCTGTTTCTATAGCATAACTTTGGGTATCTGGCAAGTATATATAAATATCTAGTAAATAAGACACAAATACAATTGCCAACATTAAATTTTTTTTGTAATGAATCTACCAGGATACTGCAAATAACTTAACTGTTATTGTTCAGTAAATTTTTCTATACCATTTACATATTCATTTTTTTCTTTGAAGTTTTTTTTTTTGGTTATGCTATAACAATAAATTCTTTGGTATTAGGTAATAAAGACTAGCAAATTTGTAATGATATTATCTTATTATACCTTGTAGCAAGATTATTTTTCCCCTGGAAAAGCTATGATTTATACTTGTAGATGCAAATATTGAGTCCTTATCAATTAAGATATGAAGGTTAACAGCAAATTGCTGGTAATATTATAATTATGCATTAGGGGAAGCAGATGAAAGGAATAATCACTTATATAGCACCTCCTATGTGCCAGGCACTGTGAGCACTTTTTATAGTTATTTGATCCTCACAACAGCCCAGTGAGCTAGATGATCTTCTCCATTTTACATTGGAGGAAACTGAGGCAAACAGAAGTTAAACAACTTGCCCAGGGTCATAAAGCTAGATTTGAAATTACTGCAGGCCTGGTGTTCTGTCCCTGAAGCTACCAACAGCTTCCCCATCCTGTACTTCCTCACCACACATATGTGGTGTGCAAGTTACTTTCAGTAAGTTTGAGTGCCCTCAAGCAACTTACAAGTATATTACAGCAATGTGTATTAATTGGATTCACTGGATAATGAATTTAATGTTTTCATTATACCTAGCATCAAACATTAATTTTTTGTGATAAACATTCAATTTTGAATCATCATAACCCACTCTTATATGGCATGTATTATTTCTGTCAAATACATAAAGCTATATTATTTATGGTAGATGCTACGCAACTGGTTTCTTCCTGTTATTTACTTTGAATCATTTGTATATTTTCTGAGGAATTGGACCTTCTCAGCATTTAATGTTATTTTAAAATTTTTATTGATATCTATATAAAATGTAGACCGTATTTGCAGCCAGGAAACTAATATTGTCCTCTTCCACCTCTTTTTGTAGTTTCCTTGGGATATGATCCATGTTTTCCTCACTAATGCATGAATATTATAAATTGGGGCTTTTAGGGATATGACAGTGATAATTCTCTGATAAAATAATGATATAACATAGTTATTGATCTTGTTACCATAAGTTTTTATATTGTTCCTATGTCATCTATTTCAGATGGAGTATTTTTTGTATTTTCAGGTTTTTAGGATTTCATTTATTTATTTATTTTTGGGGAGGCAGTTGGGATTAAGTAACTTGTCTAGGGTCACACAGCTAGTGAGTGCTTTGTGTCTGAGACCTGATTTGAGCTCAGGTCCTCCTGACTCCTGGGCCAGTGCTCTATCCACTGCCCCATCTAGCTGCCCTGGAATTTTCATTATGAAGCTGTGTTTTAGAGTTGGCATACTAGAACAACCTTGTTGTATAAGTGTTTGCTATGTTTTCTGTTAGGCCTACAACCAATAAAAATTTTCTGTACATCAGATATTTTAATAGAGGCAATCCTAAGTAGAAACAGAAGCCTAAGTTTCTTAGAATTATAATTTTATAAATGCGTAGTTTTTACTTATTTGAGAATTGGGATGCACATTTAGATTGCATGCATCAGATAGTAAGATTAAAGAACCAATCCTACAAACATTTAAAATAGTGTAACACTCATATTATTTTTGTTTTGACTTGCTTAATTAATCACAAACTCTCTAATGACCTGGCTTTTCCCTGCCACCTGCAGATATTAAGTGTTTAAAAGGTGCCAAAACTGTTGTAAGCTCTATGGTGGGATGGAGAATATACCCAGTCTTTGCCCAGAGGAATTGTATAATTTAGTTGGGTTGAGACCCTCTTCCATTTACATACTTTAAGTACCAAATGTGACACAAATAGTAAATGCAGTGGGAATACATAGGAGAGAATTGTGGACTGGGATTATTCAGATAATATTTTGCTTGGAGAATGTGGGACTTTGATAATTCTGAAAGATATCTTTTGACTTAATTTAGAACCTGAATTAAACTGGTACTTAGAAAGATAGGCTTGGGAAAGAGAATTCTCAAGAGATTAGCTTTGGAGGAATGAATGAGCACTGTGTGATAAATAGAAAACACAAGTCTGTGATTTATATGTAATGGAGAGTTACTTGGGGGCACTGAGGATGCACCAGCCATTGTGTGACAGACAGTACTTGAACCCAGATCTTCCTGACTTCAAGGCCAGGTCTCTGTCTACTTCACCACACTTCCTTTTTAAGAATATTTGGAAATATATTTGGAAAGGTCAGTTGGGGCAACATTATGGAGTCTTTGAATAGTAGTTCAAATCAGGCCTCATACACGTAACACTCACTAGCTGTGTGACGTCTATTAAATAGAGACCAACCTGGAAAGTAAAGGTTAATGATATTAAAGATTCCATGGATGATAAGTATCATAGCTAGAGCTAAAAGAGAACACATCTATTTCAGTTCTTTCATTTTTTACAGATGAGGAAACTGAAGTTAATGGAGGTTAAGTGAATTACACAAGGTCACACAGTAGTAAGTGTCAGAGGCTGGATTTAAACATCCGTTGAATCCAGTCAGTGCTCTTTCCACAGTCTTCTGAAGATAGAGTATGAATGGGCACAAAAAAAGAGAACCCTACGCCAATAAAATTACAGATCTTTAATTTAAGACTTCTAATTAAATCTAAATTTAAGATATGCTTTTCCTCCCAAATCTGTTGTGTATAAAACCTGGGTGCAACCTACAATTGGTATTACTTTTCAATACATATATTTTCTTCTTTCAAAACATTACAGATACATGTTTGCAAATAAAACTTTAAGTAGTCTACAAAAGGCTACTGTCAAAAAGATTTGGAGGCCCAATTCTTTTGGTAAAGGTTAGACTCCATGAATTTGTCTTTGCCTGGTTCTGAGTTGAACAGTGTATGTACTAAGGAAGACCACAAGGTAGGGAAGAGCCCTTCTACATCATGCCAAGCTTACTGAATGAAGTTACACTGAGAAAGGAACATCAGGTTAGAAGTCTTAGAGATGAAGTAGTGACATGGAATGATAAGGTCAAAGCCACCTACTAGGGTTGTTAGGATAAAATAAAACAATATGAGATATTTGTGTAGAGCTTCATAAATACTAGCTATTTTGTTATTAGATGGGAAGAAGATAGAGGTAGCAAATAGAGGTATGATTAGAAGGTATCACAGGAAGCTGGGGAGAAGATACCAGACCAGGAGGTGGTCCAGAATGTCAGGTGCTACCCAGAGGGTGAGGGGAGGCCAGGGAACCCATTTTTTAGGGAGGTTATTAACAACCTTGGAAAGAGCAATTTGCAAGTGGTAGAGACAGAAACTATAAGACAGGTTGAAACTTCCATTCTTGCTTTTACCTGAGCAAGTAGTGCTCAGGGTAATACTAACTAAACCTTAAAGCTGTATTAATAGCTAAATGCTGTTATTCCTTTCCAATTAATTAGAAGCTGGCTTCTGGCCACAAAATCTCATCACATTCGTAGGTCAGCACGCCCAGTATAAGAACTCTCATAGACACAAATTTTAATCTAGGTATACATGTAGCCATAACTTGCCTATGGCTAGGTTCAATGGCTTTCTAATGATTACAGGCTAATAGCTGTCAGAGGCAACATTTGACCCCAGGTTTTCCTGATTTCCAAGTTCACTGTTCTATAAAAGATGCCCTTTTGCCTCTCCTAAAATGCTCAAATACACTTCAGTCTTTCAGAGAACTGTGGTTTTACCAGCTACCCATGTTTATAGTTTTGTTGATAAGTCTCTCCCAGTCTAGTCTTGTTTTGGGGGCCTTTACTATAAGCCTTCCAACTTGAGAAAGTTTATACCTACTGACATAGTGTTTGTGAATCCAAAGTTACTACCACACAGCAGTGAGGAACCAGAACAGTAGCTTTTATTGTTAAATATCTGTGTGAATGCAGATATGTGTTAAATGTGAAGAGATCCACTGATTTGTTAAATTGGAACTGTGGTTGTAAAACCCTGTAATAGAAGGGATCCTGAACTAGAAATGACATCTGACTTCTAATGCCAGCTGTGGCGCTGACTCACTAAAAATAAGTCATTCAACTTCTGTAAGCCTCAGTTTTCCTGGCAAAATGTTGGGCCTAGATTTTTCTTGAAAGTTTTCTCTAACACGGTAATTCTATGGGATTTCCTATCAGCCTTACAAGTCACAGGCCCAAATTGAGACTGAACAATGAAGTTAAAGAACAAATCATAGAAACACGTCTGTGAAAGAATGATAATGATGAAACCACACCAAAATTTCCTCAGATGGAAAAATTAACATTAACAACTGGAAAAGGAGAGAAATAATGAACTAAATGTTAATTTTTAAAAACTAAAAGCAAATCCAAGAAACCTACAAAAAAGCATTAAAAATTAGAAGTAAATAATTGGGAAACCAAAAAGATTATAAAAATGATCAAAGTAAAAGCTATTTCTTCAGAGACTAACAAAATTGAAAAACTGATTTAAAGAAAGGGTAGAATATCCTGTCAAAAAAATATCAAATGAACAAGGTAAAATCACAGTAAAACCAGAAGAAATAAGAACTAAACTATAACTGTGCATAGTAGATTCTATTAACCAAACTGGGGACACAAATACCCATGGAAAACACTCAAATGACAAAATGGAGATCTTAAAAAAGATCTCTTAAGATTTTTAAAAAAGAAAATAGAACTCACCGTGAAAGAAATTTTTGAAGAACAATTAAGGGTAATTACTACACAAATTCTCAGGGACTCTACCGACTATAAATACCATAAATGAGACATGTAGTCCTAGTACTTAAAACAGGGAAAGATAAAACAAAGGAGAACCAATATCATTTGAAAATGTAAAACAATATCCCACCAAACAAATTTTTGAAGAAATTCCTTACTGTCTCATTTCTTTTGTCTCAGTCATGGGATCATAGATTTAGAGCTGGAAGGTACCTGAGAGGTAATGTAATCTGAATTCAACCCCCTCATTTTGTCAGTAAGGAAACTGAGGCACGGACTAGGTAAGTGACCCTGGTAATTGGATGACACAAGTAGCCAGAGACAGAGCTTGAATTTCAGTGCTGGTCCTCTGACTCCAAATACAGTGCACTTTTACTACCATTGTTTTCTTTGTCTATAAAATGGAAATGATAAAGTTTTCAGAAATACACTAGTGATAACTGTTTAAGAGGACCTTAGAAGAAAATTTTGTGTGTTTCAAGAAAGTTATTTTAGCAGTAGTTTTATAATGCAAGGTATTTGATATAAATGTAATCTAATCATTGGTTATGGATGCGTTGTTACTCAGTTTAAAATAATTATTGTAGGAACTATTAAACTAGACATGAAAAAGATACATTTCACATGTATTTTTAAACATCTTCCTTTTCAATATATAGAACATTAATTCAAATAATTTATAATCATTTATATTAAAGGTGTAAGGATAATTGTAGCTTGGGAAAATGGGACAGCCTATAATGTGAAATTGGGGAAACTTTGTAGTAGTAATATTGTGAAAGAATTTTTTTTCTCTTGGTGCTAGAACGTCACCTAAGCAACTGGCAAGCCTGCATTAAAGTGATGCTGTCCATGGTGCTGAATGTCATTGCTCTTTGAATAATCTTCAAAGTGTGTGGCAGAGACAGATAATGAATATATCCAGTTTTAAAAGACTTGTTTAAATTTATAAATAATAATGGGATGTTGAATTTGCAGCTGAAATATTTGTTAGAGAAAATATTTGACATTCGTAAACCATTAGGGATGGGTGCAGATTGTTGTGAATTCAAATGAAGTGTAGCCTGAGGCGATTCCATGTCAGTTATTTGAGCATTGTTCATGTGTTGACATAGGAATTTTAGTCTTCTGTAGGCATCTCATTTTTTAAATTCACAAATGAAAATGGCAAGTTTCATTACTTTCATTTATCTAGCATTTATTAATCAATCCAGGTTTTTGATGACACTTCAGATAATCTGAAAATACACTCTTTGGCTTTCAAATTAAAACAGCATCTAAATCTCTACATCTACCCCAACTCCAATAAAAACAAAAAGTATGCAAATAAAAGCACACAGTCCTTTACTTTGTATGGTATATAGATAAAATCATGAATTAGATGTCTTGTAAAATTTGACTATGACTATGGTATTTTAAGACTCCTGGCGAATGAGAATGCAAGTATTTATTCCTCTAGTGGTTTCAAAAAAAACTACAAAACACATGGAAACTCTTTGGAAGTTGAGCACGGTATGTATATGTCAGGTAGAACTATCTTCATGTCCTAGTTTTCTAATGGCAAATTAATTTACCTATTTGAGCATCTGTTTCCATATGCAAAAATGAGTAATGTCTGCCTACTCTGCCTCATTGTAAGGGGAGCAGATAGAGTGCTGAACCTGGAGTCAAAGACTCATCTTCCTGAGCTGAAGTCTGGCCCCTGACACTTAAATGTGTGACCCTAGGCAAGTCACTTGGCCCTGTTTGTCTCACTTCCTCATCTGTAAAATGAGCTGGAGAAGGAAATGGCAAGCCACTCCCAGTATCTCTGCCAAGAAAACTCCAGATGAGATCTCAGAGTGGGACACACCTGAAAACCTCATTGTATTATCAAGATCAAATGAGATAAATGTAAAATTGTGTGTGTGTGATATGTCATTATGTTAAAATATTATTGCTTCTTGGTGTATTTATAGGTATTCAGCTTAAGTTAACTACTTTCTTTCTTTCATTTTTCTTTGTTTTATAGTTATTCTGAATTTAAGTTTCTCTAATAAAGTTGTCTCTGGAAACAATTGCGTTATCATGGATAAAGAGCTTACCTTTGGGGCCAAGAAAAGCAGTCCTCCCAGTGACTTGTTTGTTATGTTATGCCTGATCCTGAGCAAGTTACTTAACTACTCTAGACAATTAAGACTAGAAAAAATGCCAGTCTGCATTTTTAAAGGGAAGTTTTTTTCCCTAGAACCTCAACTCCAGTTCTTATCCCTACAAAAAAGCCAATTTACTTTAGATATTACTTTAGATTTATTTTAGATTACTTGAAAAATTTGTGCTTTTTATATTAGTAAATATATAATATAGTTAAGTAAAATGTTTAAAAATGGCCATTGTTAATAAAACAGTAGTTCAGATACTACTCTTTATTAGTCTGTATGTAGATTTTTAAACTGTTGCCCCAATATAGAATATATTCCCCTTTATCCCCCAAAATAATTTAGTTTACATGATATGTTTTCCTTTGAAACTGGTTCTTAAGTTTTTGTGTGTCGTGGACCCTTTTTGCAATCTGGTGAAGCTTATTATTACCACTCTTAGAATGATATTTTTAAATGCAGAAAACAATAAGATTGAATTATATTGAAATACAGTTGTTAGCATTTTCTTTTGATTTTTCACAGATCCAGGTTAGAACTCTTTATTTTTAGGAGTGTATCCTTATGTTAGTGTACTGAGTGTTTTTGTTACACACAGAAATAGCTTTCTGTTGAATAATATTGATAATTGGTATATATTTGAGGGAAATATAAAAGGCACTCATGTTTTCTAAATGAAAACTAACATTCAGATGATCAATAGGAAATAATTTTTAAATATTATTTGTTAAACCATTTGTAACAGCGTTTTTATTATGAAAATCTGTGGTCTCCAATAAAAGTAGTTAAATATGGCTCCATTATTGAATTGTTTATGAAGGGACGACTTCAAAGTTAAAATATTGAGTTTCTTTTTCCCCCCCTCCTAAAAGCTGGAGATGCAGATGATCCACCAAGAATTACACAAAATCCTGTCATCAATGGGAATGTAGCAATGGCTGATGGACATAATAACACAGAGGAAGATATGGAGGATGGTAAGTAGATTTGTGAAGGTGATTAATCATTATTTACATTTTAGAGTTATTGTAATTTTTATACAGTCTGCTCTAAAAAAGCATTGGCATGTTGTGGTTTGAATTGCAAAGTAACTTATGGATTCCATGTTGAATGTGTTGAGTTGATTTTCTTTCCTTTAGTAGTTTGGGAGTATTTAAAACCAAAAGTTTATAACAGCTTAATTTGTATTCATGCCTGCAACATTCCATCCACTCATAGCAGCGAGAATGTGGGCTCAAAATGTGAAGCATAGGCTATCGCTCTTTTCTTTTTGAATAGCATAACAATTTCTAGATCTCTGGAGCTTGCTTGGTTTTTCCATTGTGTTTCTAATACATTACCATGTAGGTGATTAGTCACTACTTTCCCTGTTAATCATATAGCTCATAGGGATAAAACCAATTTTAGATGGTCTCCATTTTCACACACTATCTCTAGATAAAAGGACACATTTCCTCCCTAGATCATACATAGTTATGCAAGAGTCAGTTTTTGAAGCAAATTAATGTCGAAGCAGACATAATGAATCCATATCATTTGAACACCACTTTCCTCTTTGACTTTTTCCCTTTCATAAAAAACTTTTGTGTAGTTTGGTAAACTATGACCAGTGAATATAAAATGAAAACGGAAAAGACCAAAAAAAACCCCACCAAAGTCAAAAAGATACCAGCCAGTAATAATTTTATTCAGTCCCTGGAATCTTGCAGTGTAATGTGAAACCATGTTCTGTCAAAAACAAGTCCATCAATCCTCATGAGGGTTGTGTCCTTCCCAGGGGAATAACGGGGCAGTTGAAAGAAACCATCAGTCTCGGGCTGCATCACCAGAAGGACTGCTGTTCAGACCTCCTGCCAAAAGTTCAGCCTCCATGAGAAACTGCAGCAGTAGTTGAGAGTTCTCTCACAGTGCGGTTTATCCCCTGTCAGCTGGCTGAGGCAATATCTGAGGAAGGTAAAAAGGCGTGGTCTAAATCCCGCTGCTTTATTACCTGTGGAGTGCACTTACAACCCTGTGTAGAAAAGGACAATTGTGTGGGTATGGTTTTTTGTTGGATTTTTGGTGTTTTTCTTTCAATCACCAGAAATGCCAAAAGAGACTTTTTACAAAAGGCATCCAGGAAGCTGGTCTAAATTAATCAGTGTTTATTAAGAAGGTATAGGTGCAGGAGCAAAGAGAGCACTCCACTGTAGTTTGTTATATTTTAGACTGATTATGTGCTAAGAGTTTTGTAGAGCTAGAGTAAAGGAGGAAACGAGAAGTAAAATACGTTTATTTCTAACTTAGTCTGAAGAGCATTTCTAGGTGTAATGGAATTTTGATAAAGGTTACTGAATTGTTAGAAATTACACTGCTGTTCTTTAGGAGCGGAAAATGAAATAGAGCTGACACTCCTGTCCTCAATTGGCAATGAAGCATTTTGAGTCAAAGATCTTTTTTGTGTGCTGTTTAAGATGGAGTGGTTTTAGGTGTTTAGAATCTTTGGAATGAGGTTGAGTGAGAGGAATTGTAAGATGATAGCATGGCAAATGTGGAGTTTGGGCTGGTCTCTTCCAGTTGTAACAATTTATGTGATTCTTTGAAATTTTGAAAAGGTTAATTATAGCTGAGCCCATTTCTTGTCCTTATCTTTAGTGTATAAAACATACATTTAAGAAGTTTTGTAATAGAGATTATTACTAGAAGGGGATTGGGGTACAAATTTGCACAGGATTACATATCAGATAAAGAGAATTATTTTATAGAATTTATTCCAGATTAACAAAGGATTGTCTCTATGGACGATTTACCAGGACTTGGCAATGGTCTTTTTTGAACAGGTCATTGTAAGTAGTTCAAACCTGGCTTTGTATTAGGAAGAAAATGACACTACGTAATGAGCTTTAAATGTAGCAGTGAGAGAAGGTAAAGATTTAGGTAAGGAGCAAAAGAATGGCTCTCCATCACACACTGCAAAGTAAAAAATACTTTATTCATTGATTTTTATCTTCACATCTTTCACATTCTTTTTAAATTTTTTCTTGTTTAGAAGAGGTTGTAATTGAGTTATGCCTGTAGTGTAGCAAGAATTCTGTTAGTGTATATACATTGTAGTGTTTTGATGTCAGACAAATAATTTTCTTGTCAATTCTGTTTAATAGAGTTGGAATAGAAAGAATAATAAGATTTTCATAAAATTGGTGGAGAAAAAAGTGAGCATTTGTTTTGGAAGCAACATGAAGTAGGATCATTTTATTCTGCCTCAGTTTCTTCATCTATAGAATAGGAGTAATAATAGCATATGCTTCCAAGGGTGGCTATGAGGATAAAATGATTTTGCAAACCTTAAAGAACTACATAAATGCTTAAATAGTAGGGGGAAAATGGACCTAGTCAAGTCAATAAACATTTCTTAGATGCCTACAATGTGGTGGTTACTGTAAGAAGCATTGGGGATGCAAAGGCAACATGCTAACCACTATGTACAAATAAAATATATACAAGATAAATTGGAAATGATATCAAATGGGGGAAGGAATTATCATTAGCGGGAATCAAGAAAAGCTTTTTGCAGAAGGTTGGGTGTTTTTTATCTGAGACCTGAATGAAAGAATTCAGGAGGCAGAGGGAGAGAATTCCAGGGATGGGGGCAGGCAGCTTACTATGTTAGCCTGTAGGTAATATGGTGCCATTTTGAGTTTAATAGGAGGATGACAGGGTGACCTATCTTTAGGAAGATCATGTTCTAAAGAAAAATTAGAAACAATGGGAGAAACCATGAGAAGAAACAAAAAAAAGAGAGAGGAAATAATATGCTTTGATCTGCATTCAGACTCCATAGTTCTTTTTCTGGATGTAGACAGCATTTTCCAACATGAGTCTTTTGGAGTTGTCTTAGATCCTTGCATTGCTAAGAAGAGATAAAATCTATCAAAGTTAGTGCTTTTCAGTTTTTAAACATTCAATATCAATTACATAATAATTATCCACCTAGTTCCCAAAGGTGACTGATAGAAATCTGGAATTTTCCTTCCCAATTGTGTCAGATTTACATTGGGCACATGTAGTGTGAAAATTCCCATTGTAGATCATGATGTGTTAAAATTGCTTATTAGAATGCATATGAAAGTAATTACTCTGGTAAAAAGATTGTAGTATTTCACACAGGAAAACATTTCCTTCATTTGACAGTTAAAAAGAAAAAGGTGGGACAGGTAGGTGGCACAGTGGAGATAGAGCACCGGCCCTGGAGTCAGGAGGAACTGAGTTCAGATCCAACCTCAGACACATAACATTTACTAGTTGTATGACTCTGGGCAAGTCACTTAAACCTCAATCGACTCAAAAAAAAAAAGGAGAGTTAGACTGTTTACATGCTTAGTACAGGTATAAATATACTTTTAGGCAAAAGCATCAGTGAGAGTTTCTGAGATTTGAGGAAAATTTTTACCCTTCTATAAACTCAGGAGTTAATATTTTGGCCTAAATATATGCTTTATTTTTCTTGAAACCTGAATATGTTTGGTAAATCTTATTCTTAGTCCCACAAAAGCAGTTGGAAGAGCAGGCTCACTCTCAGGGAGTTTATGTCTTAGGACCCAGGTGCTGCAAAGTAAGATGGTCCTCTTACTGTTCTGCTTACTCTTCTTTCCCTTCTACTTCATCCTGAGGCTGTGGATATAACTACAAGGGGGGATGGGAGTGGGAAAAGATCCTTGGATGCCCCCTTTATATTTGATCTAGTGATTGGACAATATTCTTCCTTTCACCCTTATTAGATAACTGTACAGAGATTGCTCATAACTACTAAGATTGGAGTTGAGTGTCAAGTGTAGGAAAAGTAGATGGGTGTGGGATGTATGTTAGATTATAGATACTCTTGGGTTTGTGATTTAAAACTGATCGAGGGGCTGCCCTTGAGCAGACAGTTTTACTAAGGCTGTTGTGGAAATCAAATGCAATAAAGTGTGTAATGTGCATTTTTTAAAAGTGACATATATGTAGGGCATATCAAATAAAAGATTCCTTTAATTAGCAAAAATGTAACGTCTTGTACTTTAGCTTCATAATTATTAGATGGCATAACTAGATGAAAAAGATGGAAGGTTTGTCTGAACTTGGAGGTCAGTGAGTTAATAATATTTGATCATAGCCTGAATAGTTTCTAGGAATAAGGAGAAGATAACCCTCCAGTATTCTTATCTGACCAGAACGTAATTGTATTGTGTTCAGTTATGGTCACGCTACATTTTAGGTTAAGACATGGATAGTTTGGAGATATCCAGAAGGGGCAGCCAGTGCAGTTAAGATCATGCACCATATGAAGATCATTTTGAAGGAATTAAGAGGGTAGAACAAGAAGTTGCAAGGAGGAAAATTAAGACTTGATTAAATTAAGAAAAAACAGAGCTATCCATCTTGGGAGGTGTAATGATATCCCTTGAGGAGACAAATAAATTCTCTGTCAGATACATCATTGAAAAGATTTTTTATTCCAAATACATTTTGGACTAGATAGTTACTAAGTGAGCCCTATCTAAGGGCTCTGTCTTAGGGCCAAGAATAGACTAATGTCCTCATTACCTTTATAAATTTCCCCACTTTACTGGATTGTTTAACTTGTTTAGGGTCCTACTTGTGTGTGTGTGTGTGTGTGTGTGTGTGTGTGTGTGTGTGTGTGTGT